>NC_064808.1:21068796-21218613 GCF_023721935.1 Panthera uncia | reverse complement strand
ATACATACATATATATATATATATATATATCAAACATCTCTCAGAGTTTCCTTATGTTCTCTGTTTTGTTTTGTTTTTGTGGTAAAAGCACTTAACATGAGATCTAACCTCTCAACAAATGGTGGAGCACACAATTCTCTATTGCTTACTATATAGGTGCTGTTTTGAACACTAGATATCTAGAACTTATTCATCCAGCATAACTAAATACCACTTTCCATTTCTCCCACCCCAGCTTCTGTAAATCACTATTATATTCTCTGCTTCTATGAGTTTGACTATTTTCGCTACCTCAAAAAAGCATAAACGGTTATCACCAAATTTTCAACATGTTATCCTGTGAAGAAGCTGAAATCTTATTCACATTTTTACAAAGTGTAATAGTCAATTTACTTTAGTTTAAATAATCAGTAATCTGTTGACAAAACAAAGCTGAGTCTGTTGATTAACACCAGAGAATGAGACCACCATCGTCTGCAAAAATTTGGCAGTGTCTCAGAAGAAGGAAAAAAAAAAGAACAGATTTATTGAAAATTGGAAGTTTGATTTAAGGCAAGTATTTTCATATGGGGACTTGATTAGAACTTGAAAAAGATCATGGTGTTTTTCCTTGGTGGAAACAACAAGGCAAAGATTTTGAAGGAAATGATTCATACAATTTTATGGTACATACTGTTGATGAGTATTTCAGCAAATTCCAGTAATGGACAAGTCAAAGCCATTTGCCTGGGCATGTGGCTTTCAGAAAAATAAAGCCATGCTAATAATGACAGTGTAATAACAAAGTCAGGTTGATGTGGATAGTAAAATAGTTTCAGTTCTCAGTATCCAGGCTGTGTATGCAGATTGATAGTTTATTTTTCAGTGGGATTTCTATTTGTGTGGCTCTATGTTAGGTATGTCACAGTGAATAACATAGCATCTACCCTCTAGGGTCTCACAGATTTGTAAAAACTAAAAAAAAAAGTACTAATAATTATATCACTATGATGTTGATGGATGTAGCGATAGAACAAGAAGTTCAGAGAAAGAAATCCAACTCTATTAAGAAATAGTAGTAAACATTTATTTGAAGAGTTCTCAGCTGAGTCTAGAAGGACAAATAAGAATAAGTCAGTAAGTGCAGTAGGGCTAGGAGGGAAGATTCCAGGAAAGAAAAAGAGCAGGTGCAAATTTATCCAGATAAGAAAGAACTCAGGATGCTCAGAGAACCAGTTTGGCTTGGCTGATATGCTGTATTCAAATACAACATACAAGACTTTAGATCATTGAAGAACCTTGAATACTATATCGCATTTTGGCTTTATGTGTAAGCAAAGGGACACGATTGTAGGGAAAATGAATAATACTGATAACTGTTGAAGATAATTAACATCTAGATTCTATTCTTTAGTTCTAGAAAGTGAATACTTGGAATTTAAAAGGCCTGGCTTCCCTTTAGGACATATGGTCATTAACAGGCAGAGGGCTTTTCTTGTGCTTTTCATAGTATTGTTATAATGCTGATTGAGAATCTGCCTGCAACAAAGCCAGTAATACCACAGTTACACTTGAACAAGATGGATTTGACAAGTCTCTGCTGAGTTCATCTAAAGACAAGAAAATAGACTATCACCCAAACTATATCAAATTACAAGGACCCTTTAGAGTCATTTTACTTATCTCCTCCTACTTTGGAATTAAGCTCAATGGAAGTAGTAATAATAGAGAAAAACAAAAAGAGAGAAGGAGAGAGTAAATACACATAAAAATAAAATAAAATAATATAAAATAAAATAAAATAAAATAAAATAAAATAAAATAAAATACCAAATAGGCTTAACATGTGAAAGAAAGTAGAGGGGTAAAGAGAATGCAAGTTGTGATAGTAATGTGGTACTGAATAAAAACTATAGTCAGTTGCGGACATCTTAATCTGGCAATATGCCATTCAAGTTGTCTTGAAATAAATCTAAGTTTTGTTGAATGGAAAAATAAAAGGCTACAGTCAGATATTCAACTTATTCATTTTTTGTTGATCTATATATGTTATATTGGATCATAATTATTCCAGTTCTTGGTCTTTGAAGTTTATGACTGAAGTAGGGAGAAAATAAAAATTATTGAGTTACATATATTCTGTTTTTTTTTTATTTACCCCAAGTAAGTTATGGTTTAATCTTATCTTAGCACAATTAAGAAAAGCATACCTTTTTACTCTTAGAACTGCCCTTATTAGGATAATTAATTTCAAATTGTCCTAGTTATTGGAATTGAAGTCATCAGGCAGTACAGGACTGGATTTTGGAATGGGTCACCAGATTGATACTGATGTCGCCAAATATGATGGTAGGACTTGGAACAGGTAAACAGTCAGACAGGTCACACAGTCTTCCGAACTTACAAAAGAGTGATCAAATTAACAGTGGACGACAAAGATGAAAACCAAAAGAATTGTCATAGAAATGGAGTGATCTTTTCTTCAAGGAATAGTAATAGACATTGAAGTATACCTGGGTACTTACTGATTCCACTTATACCCATGAATTGTATAAAAATAAAGAACATTTACTCAAAAGAAATGTAGTGAGAGGAGCATCCTTCAGGCAGCCCTGTGTTTTAATTAGTTCAGGAAATTTGATGGGAGCATAGAAAGAGATTCCAAAAATTCTAGAAGGCAGAGGTAAGACAATGGGTTAAGGAAATATTAAGATAGGTAAAATGAAGCACAATTTGGATCTTTTAGAATAGCACTGATGGCAGTTACTAACATTTTAGATAGTGACCAAGCATGGCAGGACTGTGAGGCATTACCATTTTAAATGAATAGACATGTTTTTCAAAAGATTGGATCCCAGCAGTCACATATAAAAGGAAAATGGGTAAGTGGTAGTACTCAGGCCTCTCAAAATGTGTCACTTGCAGCTTAAACTGATTTTACTTCTGTAGGTGACTAGTTCAGGTGAGCAGGTTGACAATGAGACATACAATTCCCAGGACTGTCACTTTCAATTTGAAAGAGCAACAGCTTCTTGAGGCTAAAAAGATGTGTTCTTCGGAAAGACCCACATGGTCTCCAAGAAGAAGGTGGAAATGGAAGTGACTTGAGAATGGAACAGAAGTTCTCTTGGATATGTGTTCAGTTGTCAGTGGGATCCTCAAGTTTAAAATATCTGTAAAAGTTGGAAAAATGTCAGACTCAACATTCTGTAAAAGTTGTTTAGCTTAAGAGAAATGTTTGCAAACCACTTTCTTTGAGTAAAGAATTGGAGATATGATAAGGAAAAGATGGAGAAGAGAGCAAAAGGGGAGTGGAAGGAAAAGGGAAAAGAGAAGACATGTATCTGCCTGTAGTGAAGTGTCTCAAAAACAAAACAAAACAAAACAAAACAAAGGCAAAGAAAAAGGCAAAGAAGTAAGAAAAAATAGTGCCCTTGAAAGCAAGCAAATAACTTCAAGGAGCAGAATATAAGCACTATGAAACACGAGGGCAGTGAATGGGAAAAATGCCTTGACAGGTACAGGGTCTTTATAAAAATCTTTTGCAAAACACTATTAGGTGTAAGTTTTTCTAGCAGGCTTTATATACCAATAGGCATCCTATAATGAGATGGTGTTATTGGTAATGATTAAAACTCCACAGGCAGGTAACACTGCAAAGATTAATAGGCTGTCCCATATTGAGTGACCATAGAAATAGTATTGTTGTTTGTGGATTCTGTAGCTGCTCAAGCACTATTATCTTTGGGCTTCACAGTCCGACTCATTTTTCCTTTCATTCACTCAACAAATATTTATTAAACTTCTTGGATGTGGGAGCTATAGTCTGGTCACTGTCTTTCAGAAAACACTATTATATTTCTGAGTACTGAAAGGCATGTCTTTTTGGGGAGAGGGCAAAAGAGGTGCCATATATTTTTTTTTAGTGGTTTTGCCTATGACTATACACAGTATTAGGAACATTTGAGTATCCAATATGTATTTTTTAAATCAATTCCCACCCACCTTGTTTCATGAAATTTCCTTTATCATTTGCCAGCGTGCATCTTGATGCCATAAAAGCACTCTCATTTTGCATGTATTGGACAATGTGTGTTTGAATATGTGATGGGGCACAATCATCAGCAAATAACAGCTTGTGGGTGATTATGTCAAGGACTCTCAACTATTACTGCAATTACTGGTTTAAAAGATGGGCTGGAAGGAAAATGCTTCTGAGTCTTCGGGTATATAAAATATTGAAATAGAACATGAACCATGTGTCAAAGAATGTAAACTCCCCTGTCAAGATGAATTACTTAGATCAACATTTCCCAAAATATTTTCTGGAGTACAGTAAGAAGCAGGATACTAATGTATTAAAGGGATTTTGGTCATACAAGTTTGGAAAGTGTTGCCTTAGAGCAAGTTAAACAAGTTTCTCTGCTGCAAAACATAAAGCCTTTCATTTGATACTCTGCTTTATAATCAATCATGGTGCTTTATAATCACCGATCGGGATGGAAATGGCCAGTTATTCAATGTACAATCAATAATCACTTACTTTAGTGATACCGGTATTTCATGGAATACATTTGTTGAAATCTTACCTTTGACAAAAATGATGAATTATTTTATAAAGTCGTTCCAAGGCTTATAAAGGATTTTCCCCCAATTAAAAAAATATATAGTAATACAATTCAATTGAGAATCCTTGCTTGATTTGTTTTCTAGTTCAATAGAACATACAAACTGATGTTTCCAACATAAATAAGCAGATGAAAATCGGTAGAAAATATGTTGCCAGTGGGAAATGATATTTTTCAATTCGTTAAAAAATATGGTGCTTTAAAATTCAGTGATAACAGGCAATAGACCACACTGGATAAGGGTATATGCTGAGGAGATAATCTACCTATGAACAAATCCTGACTTTGACATGTGTTAACTGTGAACTTAAAAGTTTCAAAACTTACTGTTCCTCATCTGAAAACTGAAAGAATAATGGTAGCTAACTTCACAAAGTGAGTTAATAAATGTGAAGCACATAGAACTTCTGCTTATAACATTGCATAAAAAAAAGTTACAGATTTTATCATTATATGCAAAGACATTGTATTAAGCTCAATAAATGGTGAATGCTAACAAAATAAAAAGGTTAAGTTCAGAATGACTATAAGTTAGACTACTATTCAAATTTGGATATTTCTTCTAAAATGCTGAAACTGGAGACTTTGATGTATTGCATAATTAAAATCACTTATCTAAAGATATATTGTGTACTTTGAAAGTTACAACTCATGTGAAACAATTTAATTTTATTTCTTAATGGAAATGATAAACTACTTTAGGCAAATTTATTGTTTGAACTCAATCTCCAAACTAAGATTGTTATTTATGTCTAATATTAAGAGTGATTTTTTCCCTTCAGGATATCTCACAGCCTTAAATACAAATTTTATGAATGAGGAAACAGAGGTTAGGATAATTTGTTTAAGGAAGCATACTTAATAATTTACAGAACTGAAATTTGAACATAGCTCCATATGATTTCATAGTAACTACAACATTACACAATTTTCTATTATGTTAAAGGAGTTTTGAGCACAGAATACAAGATACCATGTCAGGTAAGTGAGTCACTAAGAAGGGAAGAATATCTTTTTTGGGGATCTATATACTGGCATTTCAGTAACTTAATCTATAAACAAATAATGATGTCAGATATTCTTTTACATTTACCACCTTTTAACACAAGGGCACACAGCTTCAGATCATTTAAATAACAGATAAGATTCAAAACAATGCACTGCTTAAAAAATGTAGAAGCTAATTGGCCAAGTCTCCAGGAGCTACTTTGGAAAATTTAGGAGTTAATGTCCCCTGGGAAAATTTCATACAGCTGCCTTTGATTAGGGAATAGAGCAGTCAACTTGCAAACCTTCTGAAAAGCGTTCATGCCTCCTGACTTGTGAATAATTAGTCAATTTGGGTTTTGATGGCTGGCGTCCAGTAACTAGCTATGGAGAACAAAGGAAGGACAAAGAACATAGAGGCAGAGAGGCTCTTTCTCAATTAAGAAAAAAAAAAGTGGCATTAAACTCTTCTCTGGTTCTACTGATCTTGAATCTACTTGCAAAAGACTTCACTAAGCTACATCTTACTTGACACAATTTGTGAATATTTTTAATATTTTACTAGAAAGTTTTAAATGGTCTGAAATGAACACTTTCTTGCATAAATAAAACAGTGATGGACTGGCTACTCATTTTATGAAATAAAGTAAGTGTGCTTCTCTGTTCATTTGTTATGAAAAATTATATTCCAGTAAGTTGGACAACTAGAAGAAATTAATAAATTCTTAAAAACAATCTTCAAAACGAAATCAGAAAGAAGTAGAAATCCTGATCTTTCTGGTTACCAGTAATGAAATTAAATTGGTAAAGAAAAATAAAAAATAAAAATAAATAAAACCTCCCAACAAACAAAAGCCCAGGACCAGAGAGCTTCACAGATGAATTCTACCAAACATTTAAAGAGTTAACACCTATCTTTCTCTAAAAAACAGAAGAGGAAATAAACTTCCAAATTCATTGTTGAAGGACCATATCACCATGATACCAAAACAAGATAAAGACGCTACAAAAAAGAAACTATAGGCCAATATTTCTGAGGCACACAAATGCAGAAATCCTCTACAAAATACTAGCAAATTGAATTCAACAGTACATTAAAAAATATCACTCACTACAATCAAGTGATATTCATTCTAGGGATGCAAGGGTGGTTCAGGATTCACACATCAGTGTAATCAACACATCAAAAAGAGGAAGGATAAAAAATATACTATCATCTCAATAGATGCAGAAAAAGCATTTGACAAAATACAATATCAGCTCATGACAAAAAACTCTCAACAACGTGGGTTTGGAGAGAATATAACACAACAAAATAAGGACATACATGAAAAACCCTACTCAGCTAACATCCTACTCAGTGGTGAGAAACTGAAAGCTTTTTCTCTCAGATCTAGAACAAGACAAAGACATCCACTCTTACTACTTTTATTCAACATAGTACAAAGTCCTAGTTGCAGTGGTTGATCAAGAAAAAGAAAAAAGACATCTGAATCGGTAAGGAAGAATAAAACTGATAGTATTAGCAGATGACATGATATTATGTATAGAAAACCATAAAGACCCCCTCAAAAATTATCAGAACTAAAAAATGAATTTGGTAAAGTTGGAGGGTACACAATTAATATACAGAAATAGTTTGCATTTCTATACACTAATAACAAAGTAGCATAAAGAGAAATTAGGAAAACAATCTCATTTACAATTGCACCAAAAATAATAAAATACCTAGAAATAAGTTTAACCAAGGAGGTGGAAGACCTATACTCTGAAAACTATAAGACACTGATGAAAGAAATTGAAGATGACGTAAAAAATGGAAACACAGGCCATGCTCATGGTTTAGAAGAATTAATATCATTAAAATGTCCATACTACCCAAAGCAATCCACAGATTCAAGGCAATCCCTATCAAAGTACCCACAGCATTTTTCACAGACCTAGAACAAATAATCCAAAATTGGAATGGAACCACAAAAGACCCCAAATAGTCAAAGCGATATTGAGAAAGAAGAACAAAGCTGCGGGTATTACAACCCCAGATTTGAGGATATACTACAAAGCTATAGTAACTGGAACTGTTTGGTACTGGCACGAAACAGACATATACATCAATGAAACCAGAGAGAGAACCCAGAAATAAGCCCACACCCATATGGTCATTTAATGTTTGATAAATGAGGCAAGAATATGCAATGGGGAAAGGATAGTCTTTCCAATAAATGGTGTTGGGAATCACTGAACAGCTACATGCAGAAGAATGAACTAAACCATTTTCTTACAGCATACACAAAAGTAAACTCAAAATGGATTAACGACCTAAATGTGAGACCTGAAAACACAAAACTACTGAAAGAACACAGGCAGCAATCTCTTGGATTTAGGCCTTAGTAACATATTTATGGATATGTATCCTCAGGCAAGGGAAACAAAAGAAAAATAACCTGTTGGGACCACATCAAAATAAAAAGCTTCTCATGGTGAAGAAAACAATCAACAAAACTAAAAGACACACTATTAAATGGGAGAAGAAATTTGCAAAGGATACATCCAGTAAGGGGTTAGGTATCCAAAATACAGAACAAACATATACAACTCAACACCAAAAAATGAAAAATAAAAAACAAAAACAACAACACTCCAACCCGATCAAAAATGGTCAGAGAACCCGAATAGAAAGTTTTTCAAAGAACACATTCAAATGTCCAACAGACACACAGAAAGGTGTTCAACATCACCGATCACGAGGGAAATGCAAATCAAAATCACAGTGAGATACCACCTCACATTAGTCAGAATAGCTAGTATCAAAAAGACAAGAAACAATAAGTGTTGGTGAGGATGTGGAGAAATAGGAAACCTCACACGCTGTTGGTGGGAATGCAAACTGGTGCATCCACTGTGGAGAACAATATGGAGGTTCCTTAAAATATTAAAGATAGAACTACATATGATCCAGTGATTCCACTACTGGGTTACTTACGCAAAGAAAACAAAAGACTAATTGTAAAAGATATAAGAATGCCTATGTTTATTGCAGCATTATTTACAATAGCTAGGATATGGAAGCAACCCAAATGTCCACCAATAGATGAATGAAGATGTCATACATATTACACACACACACACACACACTGGTATATTACCCAACCATAAAAAAGAATGAGATTTTGCCATTTGTGAAAACATGGATGAACCTGGAGGGTATCATGCTAAGTGAAATAAGTCAGACAAAGAAAGACAAATACCATATGATCTAACTTATATGTGGTATCTAAAAAGCAAAATGAATAAACAAAAATCCAGAGTCTTAAAAATAATAAACTGGTCTTTGCCAGAGGGGAGGTGGGTGGAAAGATGGCCAAAATAGATAAAGGGGATTAACATAACATCCAGTTATGAAATAAGTAAATCATAAAGATAAAAAATATAGCATAGGGAATATAATCAATAATATTGTACTAAAGTTGCATGGTGACAGATGGTGACCACATTTACTCTAGTGAACATAGAGTAATGTATAGAATTGTTGAATCAATATGTTCTACACTTGCAATGAATGTAATCTTGTATGTCAATTATCCTTCAATAGAAAAACTACAAATAAGACAGTGGTGAACTGGCTGGTCATGTTAAGACATAGAGCACGTGCTCTTTTGTGTCCACTCATTTCTTCCAAAACAGTTGTCAATTCTATTGCAAGGCTACAACTTTTATTCACTATTAGTTATTTGCAAGTGTAGACTACGTTTAGTTTCTTTTTTCTTTTTCTTTTATAGCTGAGTTGAGCCAAATTTGGTGTTTGTTTAAAATAACTTATTTCTTACTAGCTAAATACCAATGGAAATGAGGGTAATAATTCAAGTGTTGGAAATAGATTTTAATTTCCCCAATCACCACATTTGTGTGCCTAATTGTTCAAAACCTTTAGTTAGAGCTGACCCTTTTGATTCTCTGTGACATATGCAACACATCCACATTCAAATAATGATGCCTAATTTGTTGTAGAGGACTCATCAGATAATGATACAACTTATATGTTCGAGTCCAGTATTCAGGAAAGATTAATTGTAAGTAATAAGAGTTTCTATATAAAAGCTGTATTAAAGATATGAGTTTTATTACAAACCATTGTGTTTTCCTATTTTAACCACTTTTGCTTTATTTCCTCTACTTTCTTTTTCAATTAGTTAAAATAATCAGTTGATTACTCAACCTTCAAATTAATTATGTGCGTATCTTTTGGGTGAACATTCTGCTACTAGCAATTATATTCAAAAGAAATAACACAGATATAAAATGTTATGTACTAAGATTATCAACAAAGAATTGTTTGTAATAGTAAAATGTTGTCAACTACCTAAATGTCCATTTATGGGTTCAAATTAAAAATCGTGTAGCTAGCTATAAAACGAAGCACTATAAAACCATTTGAAAAGAAAGATATCAACTAACACAAAAAGATGATTAAAAATATACAGTTAAAAAAGAGAAGCAGAGTGTAACATATAAATACACACACAAATATATTTATTTCATATTTGTTTAATACGTGTTCATTGAGGTTATCTCTGTGAAAAAGTAGGGTTCTCAGAACTTTCCATTCTGTTCTACACATTACTGCACTTGATATTTTTGAGAAAAATGTATCTTTTTTCTTTCTAATTAAATTCCAAAAATGGAAAATAACATAGGAAATACTGTTTAATTACTTGCTTATAATTACTTACTTTAAACTAGTACATATAACAAATTCTTGGTTATATTTATAAAATATAAGTACTTTTTTTCTTTTATACAATTATAATCCAGTGAGACAAACGGACACATACTGGATGAAAATATTTTTTTTCTCTTAAGAAAATATCTCAGGGGCACCTAGGTGGCTCAGTTGGTTGAGCACCCGACTCCTGATTTTGGCTCAGGTCATGACCCCAGGGCCATGGAATCGAGCCCCATGTTGGGCTCTGCTCTGAGCATGGAGCCTACTTAAGATTTTCTCTCTCTCACCCTCTGCTCCCCTCTCCTGTTCATGCCTGATCTCTAAATATATATGTGTGTGTGTATACACACACACACACACACACACACACACACACACACATATATATATATGGTTATAGGTGTTGATATAGATATCAGAAGTCATTTCTGAAGCAGATGAGCACATTTATTTACATTCTCCTTCTGACCCTGCCATTAAATGGCCTAGCTTTTCCATTAAGCCAGAGATACATACTTAGCTAAAACAATGACAAACATTTCCACATAGACCTGTTGATGGCATTTTGGATTTTGGACATTCAACGCGCCATCCAATAGCAACTTATGAAGTTTTGCCGTCTGATTACTCTTCTGTTTCCAAAAACTACTACTCAAATATTTCTAGATATTAAAATATTTTGAATCATTGAATACTTTTGTTGCCGATGTGTTCTGAAAAGCCCCAGCAATGAATAAGCACAAATTCAAATTCTTTATGTGGCAAAAAAGAATTCTCTACATGTTGAAGTATCCACTCTGCTCTGCTAATGGCCACAGCCAGGCCTGAGGATTTCAGCAACTCAAATAAATTAATTAGTGGAACTACCAATTAATTTGCAGCCCATTTGTCATAAAAGCTTAATGACTCTGACATAAACCCATATCTCATTTCACAACCTGCTGTACCCCCTCTGCTCCCTGCAGCTGTTCCTTGTTGTTCCGCAGAACACCAGCATGCTCACAAACATCGCCAGAATTAGTGTCCCTGGGTTCTCTACACCTTTGGGGCAGGGGCCTGGCAGAGATCTGGGCCAGCTGATGTGGCCATGATGCCAGACTTTTTCTCTTCTGCCCAGTCCTTTTGGCCTGTTTACATGATAGTAGCAGATGGTTCCCTACCCTCAGATGTTTTGCAAATCTCAAAAAAGCAAAAAAAAAAAAAAAAAAAAAAAAAAAAAAAAAAAAAAAAAAAAAAATTTATTGTTGCCATTGCGTTTTTGATGAAGGAAGGTGAGATCCAAAATGAGAGAGGTCCAGGGCCACACATAGTCACCTCAGTGAAAAATGGTAAAACATTGACCTTTATCTTTATTAAGGGAAAAGGAATTATGTCTGTATTTAATACTTTATTGCAACCTGCTTATCTTAAATACATACAGATAGATGAAACATGTTTCATGAAATGTGAAAGCATTCTATCTCCCTTGTAAAATGTTGGTTTATATTCACATGGTTCATTTTCTTGGAAAAAATAACTCAAAAAATGCAAAAGTAAAAACTAAAAAGAAGACCCAAACTATAGTGCTTTTTTTTTTTTCTTTTTTTTGCAAATGATTACTGAAAATGTTACTCTTTTGTACTTGCATTCCTGGCACAATGACTTTTCTTTTTCGTTCCCACTGGCTTCAACACAAACATGGATTTTATGTGTAGATTGAAATTTGTAATCTCCAAATTTAAAATCAGCAGTGTTTTAACTCTGTGTTACCACCTCAAGGCTTTTAGATAACTGTAAAATTTAGGTCAGAAGAATAGCAAAGCCATTAATCGCTGATTATAACTTTAGTGATCTTCCACATAGGTTGCTTAGAAGTAAAAGTTAGATTGTGTGTCAAGAACTTCTTTTTTGGTTTTGGCTTTTACAGGTTTAACTGTTCCAGGAGAAAGGAGCTGTATTTCATTTATTAACTATAACATATTCAGAAAATGGACAAGGCAATAAACGCAATATAGAAACAAAGATTAAGAACTCAGATAATTTGGGGCACCTGGGTAGCTCAGTCTGGTAAGTGTCAGACTCTTGATTTCAGCTCAGGCCGTATCACAATTCATGGGATCAGGCCCTGTGTCTGGCTCTGTGATGACAGTGGGGAGCCTGCTTGTGATTCTCTCTCTGCCCCTCTCTCTCTCTCAAAAAAAGGAACTCAGATAATTTAAGAGGAATGACAGAGAGAAAGAATGATTTTTGCTGGTAACCTAAAAGAACACACAGGCAGCTAATAGATCTAATAGTGGAAAGAGTCCTTGGGGTTAGACAATGGGAATCAGAAAATGAGATAAATGTGTCATGAAAACCAATGAGAATATCTGGGAAAATGTGGGTAGAGACTCTCGAGGAATGCACATAAGAATTACATGTGAGGGGCTCCTGGGTGGCTCAGTCGGTTAAGCGTCCGACTTCAACTCAGGTCACGATCTTGTGGTCTGTGAGTTCAAGCCCCTCGTCGGGCTCTGGGCTGATGGCTCAGAGCCTGGAGCCTGCTTCGGATTCTGTCTCTCCCTCTCTCTCTGCCCCTCCCCTGTTCATGCTCTGTCTCTCTGTGTCTCAAAAATAAATAAACGTTAAAAAAAAAACTAAAAAAAAAAAAAGAATTACATGTGAATCTATGCCACTAACCAAATCCACAAAAATATTGGTAGAACACTATTTCTTCCTGAGAATGTATCCTTGGTTGAAACCCTTTTCAGTATTGGGTTTCCAAACATGATCACAAATAATGTTGGCCTGTGAGATAAAACCACTTTCCATCTAGATCAAATGCCTGAGTGCCACCTGTCAGGAATGGGTACCAGAAACAAAACTCGAGTATAATACTAAACCAATGCCCTTCAGTGTATGAGGAACATTATGAACTTTATGCCAAGTATAAGATATTCACATATAATAATTATTATCTGTATGTACATAAGCACTGTTAAATAAAAAAGAAATTCAGGCTTAGGTAAGGAGAGACTTACTAAAAAACATTGCAAGAGTATGAAAAGAGACCACTGCCATGGGGAAAGGGACCACTTCAACAAGAACACTCTGCCTGTGAGAATTGCAAGCATCTCAAGATTAGTTAGAAAAGGGCTTTTCTTTTAAAGGGAGTAGTAAACAAAGTTAGAAAGAACTGGGTGCCAGTGAGTAGGATGGAAGGGTTGTTTGATAGGACAGTAGATCAGAGACTGTTTTATTATGAGGTCAGCTATTCTCAGAACAGAACTTAAGGAGGAGCTATAAGCTAGCTCAGGCTGAGGGCAGTGGTGGGGAGGGATCCTAAGTTCAGGTGCCTGGGGTAAGGAGAAAAGCTTCACTCAAGTTTGGTCAAGTCAATATATAGCAGGTGTTTTGTCCAGGTTGGTCAGTGGAGAGCACTTCAGATAACATTTATGAACCAAAGAATGGGAATTCCAATGTCCTGAATCTGCCTTGTCATAGGTAAACAAAGGGAGCATCTATGAATCTTACATTAATCATATGGGAAAGGATCATGCCCTGCAAAGAACACAGAAGGGTGAGGGGATATCTTAATTGTTGCTATTTTCCAGTAGTACTGGAATGCAGTAAAATATAACAATGTCCACACCACGCATGCTTGTAAGGAATTTGTCTGCTTTGTTTACTACTGTATGTTCAGTACCTAGGAGAGCATCCAGCTCATTGCTGATCTTCAATATATATTTTTCTGTGGAGAATAAATAAATTAAACTAAGTAAATAAGATTCACTGGGATAGAGAAGAAAGGAGATAGGTGATCAAAAAATTCTAGATAACACTGCACATTTCATAGTTCCAAGACAATGTGTCTGATTTGAGGAGTGGAAGGTAGGGCACAAGACTTGAAAGGTAAGGGATGTTCTTGTGGGAAGAGAAAGTTACTTCCTTTACTATTTTCCTTAACTGAGAAACAGGTAACTTCTAAAATGCATTTAGTAATATGCCTAAATCTGCCAAGTAGAAGAACCAGGTTTCAAAGTTGTTGCTATTATCACCTCCTTTGGTAAAAGAATTTTCATTTGCAAAATGGAATTCGAACTGTCCCAACTGTAAGATTTTTGTTTGTTTTCTCTTAAGAACTGTATTTAAGGGACACCTGGATAACTTAGTCAGTTGAGTATCCAACTCTTGATTTTTTGGCTCAGGTCATGATCCCAGGGTGGTGGGAGTGAGCTCCATGTAGGATTCTGCACTGAGCTTAGAGCCTGCCTAAGATATTCATTCTCCCTCTCTCCCCCCCCCCCCCCCCCCTCAACCCGGCCCCCCCTCAACTCGGCCCCTCCCCAACTACCTCTCACTCTTTCTCTTAAAAAAAAAAAAAAAAAAGAACTGTATTTTATTTTTAGCCATTATGTCCAAGTGTCACTAATGGCATCTGATAATTCATAGCGCTTTGTACACTTCAAAGTATTTGCACAGAGATCTTCATTACAACCCTGTGAAGTAGGGAAAGAAAGTTTTGATTACATTGACTTAACAAGTATTAGAAATGGAACATAGTTGGAGAGGTAATATTTCCATGGTCTTACAGGCATTGGGGGAGAAAACTAGATTATGGTCCATGTCAGTGTTTGTTGACCCTTTTTTTTTTATCACTCAAAAGAGTTTTTTATCACATTATTTTCTTAATCACGTCTCCACAAAATCCTAATACCACAGATAGGCTATGTTTTAAATACCATATGTGTACTTGTGCATTATCCATAAAATCGGATTTTTTTTACCCTCAAGAACCAATTTTCTTATCACTTGGGGATGATCTCACCCCACTGAGAACTCACGGCTTGGGGTCCATCTTTACCGCCCATGTTATCTCACACAGCAAGAGAGCCTATATTGATATTTGGGTGGCGTACATGCTTACTCATTTAATATGCACAACAAAATTTACTCCCATTTTACAGAGGAGAAATTCAAAGTCCATAAAGTTTAAAAGATTTGTGCAGGTATATATATCTCGTTCACGCTAGAAAAAAAAGAGGCAAGTCAGTTCTTTCAATATAGGATAGTTTAAAAGTCCATTCAGCATTTTGTACCTATAGAGAGAAACTTGCTATGATAGACAAACGTGTTCATATTTCCGAGAATAATACACTCTGCCAGTAGTCTAAACAAACAAACAAACAAACAAACAAACAAAAAAGCTGATGAAGAAACATCTCTGATCAACATTGATACGCCCCTCTCCTAAACACATTGAGGCCAAAGATATATGTTATTTTTCTGTTTCCTAGCACTGTACAAAGGACCTGATATTATAGGTGTTGTTCAGAAAACATCTGTTGAATCTTTTATGAGTGAAGGAATAAATAAATGATCTGTTCTTACATATAAGATATGGAATAAAAATAGATTTGTTTTCTTCCCATGTTAGAGACTGTGATTCCCAATAGAGAAGAATACATCACAACACAAGACAAAGTGCTGAATATCCATGGGTTTATATTAAAATGATAATAAATACTCCCCTGTAACATTCTTGTATCACCAGAAATGCCAATTTATTGATTCTCTATTCATCTGGTTGTGAGCTTTACACTTCCGAGATAAGATTCAAGAAGCCTAATGAGGAGCAGGGTGTGAGTTTTATCACTGGGGGCTTAACATTTTAAAAGAGAGAGATTTTTCTCATAAGATTGGATTAGGAACCATAGCTGAGACCTAAAGGAATCTGGGATGTTTCCTCAATACTGAATTTTGCCTTTTAACCTACTAATGACAGGAGTGCATTGCACAAAGCAGATTCCATGAACCATACATAACCCAGCTAACCTCACAAACTTCATCATTGGAAAAACAGAAAACTAGAGAAGTACCAACTTTTAACTGTGCAGTATAACTACCAGCATGGGAAAAGTAGAGGGGGCATTTGATTCTTATGTAGATTCAAGAGACTGGGAGGCAGGGAGAGGGGAGAGGGAAGAGAGGGAGAGGTAAAACAGTAAACACACCCACAGATAATATTGCTCATGTTGTCCTGTTCTTACCAGATTTCTTTTCTTGGGATAGATAAGGAGAGGGGAAAAGATATAAAAATCCCATTATATCACTGGTCCTGCCTGGAAAGTAAAGCAAATGATTTCTACCAAAAAGAAAAAGAAAGATGGAGAAATAAGATTTTCTACCTAAAAGCTTCAGGAAAGCAAGTGCTTTGAGCTGTTCTTCAATATTAGTAATGGTCATAGCAGTTTGAGTTGCAAGAGACAGAAAATCAATAGAACTTGTTTTGCCAAGAAGGTTAATTTATTGGAAGAATATGAGGGTATTATTTGTAATAGAAGAAATGGTTGAAAAACAACTGTAAGAAGGAGAGGGACAAATAGATTAGGATGCCACCAAGACTTACTCTATCCATCTGTCATGTCTGCCTTCCTCTGGAGAACACACTTCATGCATGCATGTATTCTGTTGCAATTCAGAACACTTGACAGGATCCATAGTCATCATTGACAGGGCCTGAGCCTCCTATTCTAATGAAGGACTTTCTCTCCCTCAGTTCTGTTAGAAAGTAAACCTTGTAGAATGCTTACTGGTCTAGTTTTGTTCGGTGGTTGGGATCGATCCATGGGGCAGGAGAGCAGATCAGGCAAACCTGATCTAGGCTGTCCAAAACTAGGACTGTCACTAGAACCACAAGGTTAAGCAGGAGCAGGAATTGTGGGGTTCTCAATACAATGGGAATATAAACTATCTGGGCTTATATGTAGGCACATTGCCAGCTTGAGAGAGAGGGTGACGGAGTCAGAACAGAACTACTTTTTGTTGTTGTTGTTGTTGTTGTTGTTCACAGCAGTGATGTTACATACAATGGATATATTTATCATTAAACCAATGAAAAATAGGAACAAAGATAAAAACAATAATTGGATTAAAAGTGAGCTTATCGGGACACCTGGGTGGCTCGGTTAAGTATCTGACTTTGGTTCCGGTCATGGTCTCACAGTCCATGAGTTTGAGCCCCACGTCAGGCTCTATGCTGATCACACAGAGCCTGAAGCCTGCTTCAGATTCTGTGTCTCCCTGTGTCTGGCCCTCTCCCGCTTGACTCTTTCTCTCTCTCAAAAGTAAATAAACATTTTAAAAAAAGTTTAAAAAGTGAGCTTATTCACATGAAAATAGGTTTTTAGGTAATAGCAATGACAGGTCTCATTTTATTATGCTCCCTTGGATAGCATTTGATTATAATGTTGATTTATAAATCATTCATTGCTAATCTCAGATGCTGAGAACAAGATAGTGTGAACACTTTTCATAGTTGCCAGGATTTAGTATATCTGGAACTATCCTATTAAGAGAATGGTGGTAGGATACAAAAACAGTCTTCCACCGTAAAAGCCCCAAATGCCAGGCATTCTTTTTCCCAGCTTCTGTTGTGCCTAACATGTATCCATTTGACTAATTGTTGTTTTTTTTTTTTTTTTTGACTAATTCTTGACCTATCCCAAACTGAATCACAAGCTATTGAAACAAGGAATCGAGACAGCTGGCATCAGAAGCAGAAACATTCAGTTTGTAGGACATCAGAAGAAGCAGTGGCAAGACCCATCGTGATGGACTAGTTCTGGGCTCTGAGCCTCGCTGCTCTCCAGTTTTCTTTTTTCCTGCTCCTTTTCTGAGGCTGGTTTTCCAGCCTTCTGAATTTCTTGGCACTAACCGACATCCTTATAATAAACTCTTTTTCTGCTTAAGTAAGTCACAATTGATTTTTGATGTTTGTGACCTAGGCCTCTGCTTAGTACACAAGAACTCAATAAGAACTCTTAAAAACTACTGTCTTCTAAGAATATATTGCATGTGATGATAAAACCTCCAGGAATTCGCTTGCAGTTCAGTAAGAAAAGAAGGTATAATTTGTATAGAGCTTGTGAGAAATACAGTTCTGCCCATAGTTAGAAAGACCTGCACTTAGTCTTTGTGAATGTATTAAAGTAATTTTTAGGATGCAAGAAGAAACTTAATTGGTTAAGATTTCTAGTCTTTAAATATTTTATAGAAGGAGATTATTTTTTAGATGTAGCTTTAATTGTCCCACCGAGTAAAGTTTTAGAAATGCTTTCTTTCTCTTTCAGTTAGTGTGTAACACAACCTTTACTTATAGATTTAAGTATAACACAGTAGAAACACCAAAGAAATGCAAATACTCAAAAAAGTCATGATATCACGGCAAGAGTTGGAACTCTAAAAATTGCAAAATCCAAGTAGGTCACATTTGTTATAAGGTCTGGAATCTCATCAGATTAACAGAGTTTAAAACCAGCTTTCCACCCCAGGCCTTCCAAGAATTGTTTAATTAATGCAAGAGCTTATGCCCTTGATTTTAATCTCATCTCAAATTGTTGTCTAGAGCCATATTGGTTAATTTCAGACTGTAAGTTTCCAATTAACATTTAGAAAGACATTCTACTGTTTCTGCTCAATAGAAATTTTCTCATTTCATTTAATTTATAGTTATTTCATAATAAATTCCCAAGCAATTAGAATTTATGATTAAGTTCTGAATTCATATGCAGATATGATTTATGTAAAATGTGTTCCAAAAAGTTGTATAAAAATATATCTGTCTTAAATAAAATTACATTTCAAATGTTTAAAGAAATCATATTATCTGTTATTTTTAAAAAATCAGTTCATCTCTTAATATCAACGTTATTTAATTTTGGACAGCAGTTTCTAACAATATTATCAGTTTTAATATTTATAGATGCAAGCAGTTGAAACCCATTTAATTTTCTTTAAATGGGTATCTGGATGTATGTGATAAAGACTATATAGGAATAATAGGAAATAAAAGCCTGCTTTAATAAAGATGAATATGTTCATAAGAGAGGCTTTGTAAATTCAAGAAAAGAAATAACAAATTACATGTAGTGTAAACCATGAGAAGGGAAAAGAAGGAATAAATATCTATTTGGCAATTTGGCAATTTTGTATAAAATTTTATTTAATTTAATGCCCACAATGGTCCAAGAAAAGGGATTACTATCTGCATTACTTACATTTAAAAATGATGCTCAGAGTTTAAGTAAAACTAGGAATTAGAAGAACTTTGAGATGATTTTTAATCATAATTGAATATAACAAACCTCTGAAAATGATTTCTCTTATAGTGTAATAAAGTCTAGTGAGCAGTCAGTACATATTTAATGGGTTAATATATAGATTAATTAAATGATTTAAAAATAACAGTCATGATTCCAATATATGTATCATCAATTTATCTCTAAATACTGCTTAAGTTTTTAAATTCTTCAATACATTCAAATCGTTCCCAGAATTTTCTAGATAGTTTTTGTTTTCTCTGTCTCTCTCCTGCCCCCCTTCTGCTATGTAAGGACCCAGTGGGAAGACAAGTGTCTGCAACTCAGCAAAAGAGTTATCTCCAGACACTGATGCTGCTGGCACCTTGACCTTGGACTTCCTGTCTCCAGAAATGTGATAAAGTAAGTTTTGATGGTTTATACTACTTAGTCTGCCTGAGCAGATTAAAGCATAGACAAATTACCTTATTTTTTGGCTTAATATTTGTTTCCAGAAATATTTTCCTTCCCCCCCAAAAAATAAGTATATATATATATATATATATATATATATATATATAGCTGCTGATTCTGAAATTTCAGATAATTCTATGATTTAGAGTTGCTTCTTTGCTTCCCTACTTCTAGGTTAGGGCTACTTTTGTAAAGTTAATGGAAACTTGTCCTCCTGTTTCGTGTTTTCAAAAATTGATACTTTGCACTCTCACTTTTTCTTTGCCACTATGGGTTTTTGCTTCTAAATTTACTTTTTGTGGCTGTGGGGTTTCAAAAGAGAGTAGACTAAATGCAGGTGCTCAATATAACATCTCTAACTTTCTCCACGCTTTTCAAAATGAAATTACAGTTGACTCAGGACTTATTTTGTGAGTGAAATGGAGAGTGGGGTGAGTCTACTCCCTTAGAATCTAAACTTGGGCTCACACAATCAGGGGAAGTGCTCTGATCTGGTCTTCAGTCATTCTGTCTGTTTCTCTCAGGATCCTTGCCCAGGGTCACAAAGCCCACTCAAAAGCAGATTACTCTGTGGTCAGCATTCATCCATCTGGGTGAAACTTGTGCATACAGTTCCCAAACACCTACACAGATACCTTCAACTTAAGACCTTACCACTTCTATATTCCTTATACATATGCGCTAGACTAGATTTCTACCACTCACAGAAATTCCTGTAACCTTTCATTGAACCAAGCTCTATCCTAGTTCTCTTACCCTTGCTGGTCTTTGAGAAGCTACTTTCATCAGATCACTTTCCATCTAGGGCAGTGTAACCACTTCCAAGGGTCTAAGCCAGTGGCTATTAATGAGGATTATTCACCTAAAGAACATATGTTGGTATGTTTTTTACGGCCACAATGATGGGTGAGATTATTACATTTAGTGGGATAGGACTATACCAGACACTCTGCAATTCACTAAATATATACACATAACAAAGAATTCTATTTTTTTTTTTACATTTGTTTATTTTTGAGAGACAGAGCGTGAGCAGGGGAGGAGCAGAGAGGGAAGGAAACACAGAATCCAAAGCAGTCTCCAGGCTCTGAGCAAGCTGTCAGCAAAGAGCTAGACGTGGGGCTTGAACCCATGAACCATGAAATCATGACCTGAGCTGAAGTCGGATGCTTAACCAACTAAGCCACTCAGGCACCCCTATATAATGAAGAATTCTTTACATGCGTATGATTCAAGAGTTTTACAGATATTCATATAGGTGAAAACTCTAATATAGTTATCTGATCATACAATCAAACCCCATTTTACATACTAATACAAACTAATTTTGCATTGTAGTATAAAATGAAATTTTTTTAAGTATGCAACCTTCATGTATGTGTATTATGGAAGACTAGATATAGCTTTGTTCAGAACCTTTTCTAAGACTTATCATATCTCCAAGGACAGCACTTCCTGAAGTATTTGGTGTGGCCATTACAACAGACTTGTTTTTGTCTGTATTTGCATGTATGGTTTTAACCACTCATGACATCTAATAAGGTAATGCAAATATGCATATTATATTGCATGTTGCTTTATAATTACTGTGTTTTTATTTCTGCATTTACTTTTATTTACATGTTTAGGTGGTTTGCATTATCTATGAATTGCAATCAGAACAGTAAACGGGTTTAAAGATACTTTTCAGGGTTTTATGGTCCCCATAAGGTTGAGAATCAAAAAGTTTTCAGTCACAAAGGAACCTCAGAGATTCAAAGCTTTATATGACTTCTTTGAATGTAGATGCAACATACATTTTATTATTTATAAGGAGCCTACAGCAGAGAAATAAGACAGTTAATTTCCTAATAAGATTATTCTGCCTCATTAAATTGCCGATAATCACACTGCTCTAAGACTAAAGGCATCTGTCTCAAAACTGTCATTTATTTATCATTTCAGCAGAAATCTTGTGAACATCTATTTGTACTAGATCACTGCATAATTCTGCTTTTTAAAAATATTTTGAATGGATCCATCATGACCTACTCTCCTTTCTTTTCCTCCCTTCCATCCCTGTCTCACTTTCTTCTGTTTATTTTGTAAATTATGCAAGTAAGGAAATGGATATATATTTCTTGTAAAAAAATCAACAACAAAAACTTTACATATACATACACAATGGAATACTACTTGGCAATGAGAAAGAATGAAACATGGCCTTTTGTAGCAATGTGGATGGAACTGGAGAGTGTTATGCTAAGTGAAATAAGTCATATAGAGAAAGACAGATACCATATGTTTTCACTCTTATGTGGATCCTGAGAAACTTGACAGAAGACCATGGGGGGAGGAGAAGGAAAAAAAAAGTTAGAGAGGGAGAGAGCCAAACCGTAAGAGACACTTAAAAACTGAGAATCAACTGAGGGTTGATGGGGGGTGGGAGGGTGGGTGATGGGCATTGAGGACGGCACCTGATGGGATGAGCACTGGGTGTTGTATGGAAACCAATTTCACAATAAATTTCATATTAAAAAAAAAAAAACTTTACATATAGGAACAAACTCCTGTTTTCACATCCTGCTCTTCTGATTATTTGCTATCACCAAATAATCACTGTTCTTCTTCTAAAGTTTATATCTACATATGTACCAGTAAGACATATGTGTGTTTCTGTAGTGAGGAAGGGTATAATGGATGTGGGGGTTTAAAACTAGAGTATTTCATTGAACGATATGTCTCAGAGTTCCATCCATATTAGTGCATATTGCTCTCCCTTATCCTTTTTCTCTGCTGCGACATATTTCCACAATATTAGAATATTAGTCTTCTAATATTATCCATTGGATAGCAAGTAACATAGACTTTATAATGCTATAAGCCTCTAAAACTTAACTAAACAGGTGCCCAGTATATGAAGGAAGTGGATTAAGTCAGGAGAGGGTATGGACAGTTTTGAAAAGCAGATGGAAAGTCACCAAGGAACACCTCCTATCAACTACTTCCTGGATTTTCTTTGTATAACCTACAAGGATAAGCTAAATAGATGACTGGATTAAAGAGAGAACGAGGGCATCGAAGAGGAGAAAGAGAAAAAAAAAATTACAATTCTCCACACTTGCCTATGTGTTTATGTACCTATATACTATGCAACCACATTATGGCCTAAAGTTTTATCTTTAGAAATAATTATGTATAATATTCTTTAGATTCTGGCTTTAGACAAATGACAGATTCCCAAGACTTAATTCTCTATAATTTAGGGCCAGCTCTCCACCTCTAACCTCAACTTGAATACATTTGCTGCTGGAAACTATTCTTTCGGATTGCTTCCCCAGACCAGAGTTAGTATACAGATGAGCCTCTGTGAAAAGAAGATGCACTATGCTTGTGAGAGTTTGTGTTTCTAATCCAAAGAGAGTAGATGAATCCTAGATGGAATCTAAATTGGAGAGAGAGAGCAGGATCAGCCAGTAGCATAGTCCATTATCCAATCGAATTGAAAATTCATTTTACTTTCACCTAATCTGAATCAGAACTCTTATGAATTCCAGAAAAAGAAAGAAAAAGAAACGATGATAAAAAAAAAAAAAAAGATTTTTCAATTCTGAAAAAATCTTCAGTTATCGTTTTATTTTTTTTTAATTTTTTTTTAATGTTTATTCATTTTTAAGAGAGAGAGACAGAGCAGGAGCAGGGGAGGGGCAGAGAGAGAGGGAGACACAGAATCAGGCTGAAGTAGACTCCAGGCTCTGAACTGTCGGCACAGAGCCCGACGCAGGGCTCGAATTCACAAACTGTGAGATCATGACCTGAGCCAAAGTCGGACGCTTAATAGACTGAGCCACCCAGGCACCCCAGATCTTCAGTTATCTTACTTAGATCTTTATCTATATGATTTCAATTCCTAAGAATATAAGACCAAAATATAGAAATCAAGAACAGAGGTTTTAAAAAGATTAGTATGATTTGTATTGTCATCTTTGTTATCTATGTAGGAACTTTTATAGAATTTTAAATCAGAATTTTCTTTGAAGAAACCCAAAGATTCAATAGTATCGTGTGATGTTTTACAAATCATTATTTTAATTCTTAGCAAGATGGAACTTCTTTAATTTATTCAGCCCTCTGACATGATAGTCTGAATAGTATTATCCATAATAATGGGATTTTACTTCCTTAATTTATCTTCCAAGACTAACTCTACCCTTATTCTGTCTCCAAAGCTTTTACCATGGTGATTATCTACTGCGGTAGTAAAGACACAAGATTCATGAGGATAGAGACTTTTTTTGTGTGTGATTTTTAGCTGCTTGTGTTTTATCAGCCTTTTTGGTGATTTGTATTATAATAACCCTAATACATTACCCAGAGTCCTTTCTCCTTCTTATTCTGTTTGTCAAAATGTGAATCGTGATCCATGCATGCAACCTTTTCCTAGGTAGAAAGATTATTTAAAGTAGAACAGGTAAAAGTAAAAACTAATTCAGTAGGATTTTAGCCATCGGTATTACTAGGCTAGCAAAACTTAATTTTAAAAGAAAACAGCATACTTTCTGCAGCCTCAGTGAATGCCCAATATCTAACATGCTTTTACTTAATAACATTACCTATTATTGGAGAAAATAGCTGAAGATGCCATAACTGACTTGCTGCTGTAATATAGTAAACAGCTTCATGAAATGGATTTATATATTTTTCATTGTTTTAATGTTGATTTATTTTTGAGAGACAGAGAAACAGAGTGGGAGCAAGGGAGTGGCAGAGAAAGAGGGAGACACAGAATCTGAAGCAGGCTCCAGGCTCTGAATTGTAGGCACAGAGCCCGACGCAGGGCCCGCACCCATGAACTGCAAGATCATGACCCGAGCTGAAGTCGGATGCTTAACTGACTGAGCCACCCAGGTGCCCCTGACATGGATTTATATTAATGACAAAAATTAAATAAAACTTAAGAAAAAATAAGTTGAATTTTGCCTTCATAACCTGAATATTTTCAAAATTAATTCTTCATAGCTAGAATAATCACATTAATATGTATAGTAATATGAAAATTACACATTTCCTCAGTATTTCCTAAAGCCACTAAAATTATTTGTTTTATTTTTGTTCTAAGTCCAATTGAATATACATAATTGTATATTTTCTAATTACACTTATGTGCCTATATGAATAAAACTTGAAAAAATTAATATTTAGTTTTGCTGTGAAAAGATTCAGCTTGTGTTATTTTGAATTCACAGCCTACACCATCTTCACTGCAAGTTGCTACCTGGTTTCATTTGAAAAAAAATTCATTTATTAATTTCTTTAAATGAAAAAAAACATTGCCAAACTCCAATTATATGCCAGAAACTATACGAGGCATTGAACAAAATTAAACACAATATTTCTCACCCATCTCTCTAAAGTTTTTTATCACATGCAGGAAAGATAAATATGAAACCAATAATTGCCATGAATCTGAACTGGACTAAGAAACAACAAATTTATTTACATTGGTTTTAGAAAATGCATATTTGAATTAAAAATGTAGAAAGTTTAAAATTAATAAGTGTAAAAACATATACAGGGCAAAGACAAACTAAAACATTAACAACTTTGATGCAATATTAACAACAGATCAAATCAAATTTCAGAAAAAAACTAAATAATTAGTTTGGCACACATTTATTGAACATTATAATGGGCAGACCATTGCACAAGGCAGACCA
Source organism: Panthera uncia (assembly GCF_023721935.1). Classification (NCBI taxonomy): domain Eukaryota; kingdom Metazoa; phylum Chordata; class Mammalia; order Carnivora; family Felidae; genus Panthera; species Panthera uncia. The sequence continues at coordinate 21,193,088 of NC_064808.1, read as the reverse complement.
AAAAAGACAGCGATAAAATACATTATTTATGTAACTACTGTAGTAAATGACAGTGAGAACTGGGGAGAAACATAAATCAGAAAAAGAGGAGGGAGATAGGAATTCTATGGTTCTGGTAGACTTGAAACTTTTTATATGGTGCCTAGGTGATTTCACTGAAAAGGTGATATTTAAGAAAAGATACAAAGGAGGAGAATCGAGGTGCTATGTTTGTTTTCACGGAAGAACGTTTCAGGCAAGGGAAACACCACATGCAAAGGCTCTTTTATACGGAAATGTTATCAAGAATAATGAAATAGCATAAGGGGGGCTGATATGGTTGAAGTTAAAAGAGTGAAGAAGACTGTATTAATAATTTTAAAGAGGTATCATTCTTTTTATTATTTAAAGAACCAAATCACAAAATGTCATAACATTTGTAGAGGGTGTCAATATAATCTGCCTGCCATATGATCCAGCCTTTCCCAGTTTTCAGGCAGCAGTGCATTCTGAATGGGATTTAACCATCTCTCCATTCATAAAGTGGGTTCTTATTAATCTAAATATTATGCTTCGTACTGTAGTCATGTTGCAATATGTAGATTTAGCTTATGTCTTATATATTACCCTTGTGATGGTCATCTGCATTGCCTTAGCTTTTGCTACAACAAATAACATATGAACATCTTCTTATATATCCCCTTTTACATTTGCTCAAAAGTTGTGCAAGACTATAGAGGATGTGCATATTAATTGCAAGAAGCATTGTTTGATTATGCTTCAAAGAGGTTTTACCAATTAATATCCCACCAGCTGCATAGAACGGGGAGTGCCTTAATACCACGTAACTTTCTAGTTTAAAAAAATGAGTAAGTGTAATTAACCTTTCATCATTAAGATGCTGATCTCTCACTGTTTGATCTATATCTCTTTGTTTTTCCAGCATGCTTTTGTCTGTATTTTTGTTTTCTTATTGTGTCCCTTTCCAGGAATACTTTTAAAGTAAGTTTTCAAACTGACTGTGAAATTCCAGAAGTTTCCAGCCATACTTGTCTTCTTGTTACTTCCTGATCATGCCAGGCATAATTAATTCAAGAACTGCATTAGGTTGTAATTGCCTCAATATATAATCAATCAGGCTGTGCAAAGATAAAATAGGCAGTGGGCTGGGTCAGAATCCTAGCTCACTGGTATTTCTGGATCCATCTTTTACTTTTCATAAGGAATATGCTAGAATGTAAGAGAGAGTGATGCTAAATTGGGAATATATTTAAATCGATTTGAATATAAATTCAAAAGTTAACAACTCACAAATTAATTTTGATACTTTAATCATTATTACCTGAAAACACCTCTCAGTTGATGTTGCTGTTATCATGTTCCAAGTATTTTGTATTGAATTGAAGGGCTAACTTATAATCTACTACTTTGGTTGCCGTTCTTGATACAGTATCTATTTTCTGTATATAATGAGCACAGGACCTGATTGTTTGAATGCCCACTTAACTTCAGAATCTTTGTCACATGTCAGTTTCATGTCGTCACTAAATTTTAAAGAAAATATGCCACTTCCCTGTTATTGTGCATTCCTTGCTAAAAATATGTTAGAGAATTAGAATATCTAAAATTGATGTTTGCCTCTGGCATCACAATTTACTGTTCATGAGTTGCTATCAACCTCTGGGAAATGCTGCTTCTTCTCCAATAGTGTTCTTGCTAAAGCACCTCTTAGGATGCTTTGGGATTTGTAAATTTGAACAACAAGTGATCATTTTAGGCAGCTTTCTGATTCAAACATTTAATTAATTTGCTTTTATGACCTTTGTTTGACTTTCTACTCTGGAAATAATTGTAATCCCTAGCCTATTGAGGTGAGTTTGTAATGACACAACATTTTCCAGTCGGTAATATATGATCAAATTGGCAAACTAAAGTAAAATCCACTTACAACACCCAGGGTTGTTATTTATCTTTGCTTTAGACATTTATCCTTTAGCTAATGGGAATAAACTCAATATTTTTAATGTAAAACCCTTACTTATAGTTTAAATCTCAAACAAAACTTTATGAAGAGATTCTTCAGTGGCTGTAAATGCCGATGTTAAGGATGGAAAGTTTGAGATGACATAGAACTGCTTTGTGTTTTCTTATTTTGACAGTGATTCTCAGTATTTAATCTTTTATGTCTGTCTTATTTATTCAACAAGTATTTCATGAACACCTAATATGTGCCAGAAATCATCAAAAGGCATTTGAGATACTTTGATGAATAAAACTGATAATGAATTACATAAGCTTTGTGAACATCTTACTTAGTTAACAATTTCAAGTTTAGAGAAGCTGTTCCCCTCACATCTGGAATTAGAAGAGCAGATATCTCCTGCTTTAAGAGAAGCTAGGAAGATTAAATGTCTTTTGTTATTTAGAGGGTTCTCTAGCCATGTGTAGGGATTAGTATGCAGTATCAGAACTGTATAAATCTAAGAGATGATTTATACTATTATAGTGTAAGGTGAGGGGAGGTGGTGATATATCTTCAACTTGTTTATTTCTGCATTGGTGCATTATCTCAATTAACTATCAAAATAATTATCAGTCATGACCAGAGTACATGAATCTGGTCAAGAGGAATTCATGCTGAATAGCATGAATATTTAGATTGCCAACAATCAACCCTTTGATATGTGAACAGTAGAACGTTTGTAAATAATATAGTATTGCATGCCAGTGAAATTAATTTTTATGAATAGGGCATATCAGTCCAAGGTTTCTGATACGGCAAGCTTTCTGTAAGATTCTGAGAGATTATAGAAATTAGAAGAAGTGATTTTATTTACACAAGAACATTATATCTATCAGTTGATGAATATTTCTAATTGACATGGAATTCGCATCATATGTAGGCAATGGTTATCTGTAACTTTTTAGATGTTACCTTTCTTAATCCATATTGTAGCTGACTTTTCTGCTGTGATACTCAATTATAAATTTTCTAACAAAATTTTTACTGATATTACTTAAGCAAAAAATAAATCCGCTTAATATTATATTGTATTTGAGGGAAAAAAATGGTAAATAGAGTTGGTGTTTACTGCCATCCAAAGCAAATACTTTATTTTTTAAGTTTATTTTTAAGAGAGAGAGAGAGACAGAGCATGCATTGGGGGAGGGGCAGAGAGAGGGACACACAGAATCCAAAGCAGGCTGTAGGCTGCAGACTGCAGACTCTGAGCTGTCAGCACAGAGCCCAATGTGGGGCTTGAACGCAGGAACTGTGAGAGCATGACCTGAGCCAAAGTTGGACGCTTAACCGACTGAGCCACCCAGGCTCCCTGCAAATACTTTCTTTTGTAAATAACCCCTACTTATAATTTTCCTCCGCCCTTCTGGGAATTACTCTTTAATCACATGTCATAGAACCATAGAAAGATCTCTGATATTATTTCAGGGACTGATACACCTTGCCGTATACTGGGGTAGTTATTTGGTGAAATTAATCAGAGATTAATTTCTCTGAATATGCTTTGCCTGAGTCATCTTCTGCAATGTCAATATACTAATCTGTAATGAGACTGATAATTAAGACTATGGAAAGTACCCAATATCAAGGTTAAAGAGATGTGAGTTTGAGTTACAGCTCTCCTAACTACTCTATATCCGTTATCATGCCACTTTGAATTTTAAATACATCATCTCCAAAATGAGGTGACTGAAATAATCTCCACAGTCTTGTTTTATCCTTCAGCTTAATCTTATAAGATGTTGCTACAGTGTCAGATGGTATGGATTTCTGTTTTTATTTGACCATAACTTCCAAATCTTTACAAACTTTACATGCACAAACGGCAGAAACAATTTCACTTGTTTGAAACATCATTTTCTTGCTTATTCAAAGTCCATGGTCCATCATTCCAAGTTTACACTTGTCAATAGCAAAATCTACCACAGCTGTTTCTTTTTCTATTTTACATATTCGGCAAAACTTCCAAACTAGATAATTCCACCTATTACATTTACCACATACTAATCAGAACCAGAATAACTGTGCTCCATTGGAAAACATCCCACAAAAGTGCACATAGGCTCTATTTTACGTTTATGATTTTGCAGCACAAGTGCAATCTCTATGTGGCCCACCAACTGTTCAGTTTTTGCTCTGATCTATTTCTTTGTCACAATCTGCAAGTATTTCAGACTTTTACAACACTTTTAAAGATCCTGACTTCTTCAGTACCCTGGTTTATTTAAGTACCTCAGATTTGCCAATCTGTGACTTGACTTCCATTCTCTCCCTTTTCATTACCTTTACAGTACCAACTCTACAGGCTTTCTTACATATTCAGTCTCTCTCTCAAATTTTTTTTTTATTTTTTTTAATTTTTTTTTTCAACGTTTTTAATTTATTTTTGGGACAGAGAGAGACAGAGCATGAACGGGGGAGGGGCAGAGAGAGAGGGAGACACAGAATCGGAAACAGGCTCCAGGCTCCGAGCCATCAGCCCAGAGCCTGACGCGGGGCTCGAACTCACGGACCGCGAGATCGTGACCTGGCTGAAGTCGGACGCTTAACCGACTGCGCCACCCAGGCGCCCCGTCTCTCTCTCAATTTGATCCCTTCCTTGTAAAGGATCTGTTGTTCCACATTCCTCGCAAACACTGACCTCTATCCATAGCTAAACTTCATGAAATATGGCATTCACTATCTATTATCTTGCTCCTCTCTCAGCAGACCCAGATCTCTGAACTTGCTTCTTCTATAGGAAGAATTCTCTCTAACGTGATGATTTTCAATTATCAACTTGTTGGCTTTTTTATTTTTTCAATTTGTTGACCTCCTACTAGCATTTGGCATTGCTGCTAATAACTCTTTGCTTGTAGAAAGACCCTATTTTTGCATTCCATGACCAATATTGCCTGTTTTTTTTTTTTTTTTTCCTGTGCCATTTCTCTGATTAAAATTCCCTAAGGCTTCATGTTAGGCTCTCTCCTCTTCTCACACTATATTCTAAAAAATAATTTCATTCACTCTTGGCTTCAAATATCATTTATATTATGATTTATGGCAAATAAAGTCTATCCTCATTCCATTATTTCTTACCTGTACATGGATGTTTCAAAGGCATATTTATATCATTATTTCCAAACTTAACTCATGGACTTCCACATAGAACAGGGTCACTATTTTTTAAATGGCCCTAACATGTATTCCAAGACAAACAAACCAGGAAGCTCTGAGCTATTCAATCTCTTTCTCACTCAATTTATGGGATACAGTATTAGGACTTTTCTCTAGAATTTGCCTATTTTTATCCATCCAACTACTCCCAATGTGGACCAAAGTATTACCATCTCTCATCTGGACCACCTCAATAGCCTTGCATGAACCACCTTCCAATTCATTTATCTAGCTCGCAGCCAGGAGATTTTCTGAAACACAAACACTGTCATTTTATCTCCTGTATAAATATTACAATGGATTCCCATTATATTTAGATTAAAGAAATCAACACACGCACGCACACACACACACACACACACACACACAGGCACAGGCATACATGCACAGACACAAGACTACTTTCTGATTCTCTGGATGTACCTCAAATGCTATTGCCACTTGCTTCTGTTCCCCAAATGTGGGATGTTTTGTCTAATACTCTAATATGCTAATACATCTACTATGCCTTTGTGTATATTACTGCCTCTGTCTGGAGCACTATTCACCCTCCTTCGAGACTTACTTACGGTTTTTCTGGGTAATATATTATTTTCCATGACTGTGCTCAAACAGAGTCCTTCCATGCCACACCCCTCACCTCTCAGACTAAATAAGTTAATTCATTATATGCTTTGAAACTGTCTTCTTTTGTTCATTGTTGTAGTGTCTAAACTAAACTGAACATAAAAATCTATTTTATTGAGTAAAGGGAGAATGATAAAAAAATATTAAATTTTGGAGGTACTAAAATATAATTTTTATAGAATATTCATTACCAGGTGTTATGAACTAAATATTGTGTCCTTCAAAAACTGATTATGTTGAAATCCTATCCTCTAATGTGAAGGTATTAGAAGGTGGTGGCTTTGGTAGAAAATTAAGTCATGAGGGGAGGGCCATCATGAATGGCATTAGTACCCTTATAAGAAGAGAGACAAGAGAGAGAATTTTTCTCTCTCTACCACATAGAGGATGCAGAGAAAAGACAAGCATCTGCAAACCAGAAATTATGCCTTCGCCAGACTCTAGATTTGTTAGGACCTTGATCTTGTGTTTCTAGCCTCCAGAACTATGAGAAGTAAATGTTTGTTGTTTAAGTAACCCAGTTGATGATATTCTGTTATGGCAGTCCAAGCTGACTAAGACACAGGTGAATTTAGTCACGCCCATAAAAAAAAAAGTCTGAACATGCCCAGAGAGTCCTGAAACTTCTGAGCCAATGTCTCTGATGCTGAGTTATTATTTTCTCTTACAGAAGTACACAGTTTGATATGCACCCAAACTTCCCTGACGGAAGACCACCTAAAGTACTAGAGCACAGCTTATGTCTCTATGTTTAGTTTGTCAGCCCACCCTGAAGGAGGCCATTTCCATTTTATCTACATCCTTTCCATTCCCCACCTACAGATCCTCCAATGCTTACTGATATATCAACCTGTTCATAGAAATGCTTTTATCCATTTATTTTAATGGGAGTTTACTCCCACTCTTCCATTTCTACCATTTTACTTCTGAGACTTAAATTATCTACCCACCCACCCCTCATTCCCACTTTGGGCCTTTATATATTTCCCTTTATCAAGGGGAATTTAGGTGCCAGTTAACACAAAAATTTCTGGTGTAATCCTGAACTTTTCTTTCTAATTAAAGGACCTTGTAGAATCTTACTACATTTTTGAATATTTCTGGGCCTTGACTTCTTGCAGAACTAACAAATCCTAACTTTATGATATTCTCATTCTCAAAATATGGACATTAAGCAGAATACAATCTTTATCATTTAATATTTAGTAAGTACACACAGTTTAAAACATAAAAAAATAACTGAAATGTAAAAACAGGCTTATATCAATGCTAATAAAGTTTACTGCTGTCAATGCAAAAATTCTCCGCTGCTTGTCTTTGGAAACTGTATGCTACCCTAAACCTTCGATCCCTTTTATTATAAAAGATTGTGGTCTTTCAATAAAATTACTCAATGTCCAGAAAAGAATGGAACTTTTTGCTGCTCCAAAATTTGTACAAAGAGTACAAAATGATTCTGTGTTGTATGCCTAAATGAAACATAATTTTGAAATTAACTCTTGGTAGGTCAGACTATTCTACTTTGACATTTTTAAATAAGATTATTAGTGATATGTCAACTTAACTATTTATGGGATGGTGCATTTATAATGACTGACGTGAACCAAGAATATTCCTAACAAACCAAAAGAGAATGTAGCTGTTGAGTTAAATAATACATAAACTATTTTCCTCAAAAAAGATACCACATTCTGAAAGATATGAGAATGAGATTTTTATATTCCCCAATGCTATTTCACTTAAAAATTATTTTCCTTTTACCTCCCTGTAAGTATTTTAATCACTTTGCCATTTTTTCTTTATACTTCTAAATGAATTTTTTAGTATGTAATATGTTCGGAAAAGCACACAAATTAAAAGGATACAGCTTGATGTGTTTTTTAAAATAAGCATACATTTGTAACCAGTGCCCAGATCAAAAATCTTAGTCTTAGTTCCACCTCCTTTACTTTTTCCTAGTCCATCTGTTTTTCCTGATTTTACTCTATTACCTCCAGTTTAGGAATTTCTAACTGAACTCTTTCATTCACTAGTTAAAAACATACAGAGACACACAAGGTAATATAACACATAAGTAAGAGAATGGAGACAAAGACTGAAAGAGAATTGGCTGCAGAGATAAGGATTGGAAATATAAACGCATGCTACATCTAGATATACTAGATCTATAGATACACCAGGTGAAGCTATACATTTCCCTCACTTGCATTTACCTGATATATTCTTCTCTTAGCTGTTTTGGCAATTTGTTGTGCACTGTGTGTAGGAGTATTAAAACAAATTAAAAAAAAACTTTTGGGGGGCTTTTATTAGCACAAAATTAATGTCATTTAGATACAAAAATCCGAGTATGTATATTTAGTGGGTGACCCACAATATGGGTCAAAAAGATAAAGAAATATATTCTCCTCTAGATGTTATAAGTGATTAAGGGATATCACAACAAATTAGTTAACGCCTATAGATAGCCCTCAACCACTGATGATCTCTGAGAAATAGCTTGATGATTCAATATTTATTCATTCAAAACAGCCTTTTTCACTATTGTTTATCGAAAAATAATTGGAGACGGCACTCTTAAGAATTGTTTGTGTTCGGTTAATTATAAAGAGGGACAAAAACAGCAGCATATTAACCTGTATAGGAAGGAAAAACCTCTCATCCAAGAGAAATGACAAATTTTAGAAATTCCGGCAAAATTATTTTCTCTTACCCTGCTTCTTTTTAAACATATTCAAAAATTCATGGTTTAAAGTCTTTTACGACGTCTCTTCTATTGTTTCTCTTAAAGTATTAAGATCCCTTGGTGTGAAATTGTTATGTTTCCCAGTAAAAACAGAAGCGCTAAGTTGCCAATTGGGGCAAAATATAAATAAATAAACCAACCACATGACTGAAAGGAGAGGAAAGAGAAATCCTAAGAGATGTACTCCTTTACTTTCCTATTTGGCATTTCTTAAGAGAATCCACTAACATGCATCATGTGCAACAATTCATTGCAGAAAGGAAAATGAAAGAATCTAAACTAAGAAATAATCAGATCTATTCTCATACCATCAAAGAGAAATTTGAATCAAACCACTTGGGAAATTCTACCTCCTATTTTATAACTCATTTAACTCCAATAATGTCACCAGCTAAAAGTTTTCCTTTTGTATCATAAATGGCCCAGGATGCAAGGGAACAATTAGGAAACTACAATGCATCCCATGATTTCTCATTGAGGCCATGTTGAAATTTGCAAAGAGGACTTCTGAAGAGCTAGGAGTGGCCAGTGAAGCAGAAGGGTGAGATGGTAGGCTAGGGGTTTTGGAAGATGTTGCCACAGTCACTCAACATTTTATCTAGAATATTCTTTGATGTGATGGGATGGATGCTGTATTAGTTCCTATGGCAGCTTTAACAAATTATGACAAACTTGATGGCTTAAAATACGTTTATTCCTTTATACTTCCTTACTCACAAGCACAAAAATTAGTTTCAACTGGGCAGACACAGATCAAGGTGTCAAACAGGGATGTGTGTTCTCTGAATCCTTTAGGGGAGAATCTGTTCCTTGCTTCTTGTTTTTTGGTGGCCACCATCGTTCCTTGGCTGGTGGCTACATCATTCCAGTCTCTGCCTAAGTAATCATGCTGCTTTCTCTTCTCCCCATCTCAAATCTCTCCCTGCCTCTCTCCTATAAAGACTGGATAACTGAAACCATGGAAACTGAAACCACAGATAGGGGCGGGGGGAGGGGGGGGCGTGTTACTCTATGAAACATTTTTAGAATACCAGAAATTACTTTTACAGAGAATTTCAGAATAAGAAGATATAGAATGCTGCCTTTACCTCAGTCTTATTATAAAAATAAAAATTTAGTCACTCAAATATAGCAGCTGGTAGGAATAACAATATTTCACTTTTTCATACTCTTAAAATTACAATTGAAATGTTTGACATACATTTTTTTTTAATGTCTGCCTCTTCAGAAACTCTTTGAGATAGTTAGGACAAAATAAAAAAAATCTCCATTTTGCAAATGGACAACTGAGACTCTGAGAACTTAAGAGATGTACTCAAAACTAGACAGTTAGTAAAACATCTCCTAACTCCAAGTTCAAAGCCATTCCTCTGACCCTTTAGCATATACAGTTTTAATATATCTCAGATTTATGTGGGGTTTTTTTTGGCTCCTCATATGTCTCTAAGGAATAAAATATCACAAATGATGTAACTAAAATCAAAGTTGTGACCCTGTGATTTCAAGATACAAAACCAACCTTGCCGATCGGCCTCTGTGAGATCTCGAGTTAACACTGATCAAATATTTCCATAACGATGAGACTAACTCTGTTTTCTTGCAGTTCAGAGAATTAAACTCTTCTGGGAATTGAACAAGCAAGTCGGCATCAGTAGGGGAGGATAGGGTTCCTGGCCCTTCTCAATTTCTCAGGCCACATCACCCTTAGTTTACATGTTCTTGATCCTTTCACAGAGACACAAGCATGTATGTACCATATACAAACACCATGCTTTCTGAAATGTAAGGATGATTTTAGAGGTGAAAACAGAATCCTGAATTTTCTTGGTCATTTGAGTAAAACACTACTCCAAGAGAGAGAATATTTTAAAGAATTTTTCAAAAGCAAATGAAAGATACAGGAAATAGGTTCCCTGTAGGTGCAAAATGCCATTTCTGCTTAACACATTCATGCTCGTCTCCTAGCATTTTGTTCTTACTGAAAAAACCTAGAAATTAAAAGTACAATAATACAGTAGATGGCTGCTAGTGCATTATTCTTCCATAATTTTCTATAACTGATTAACAGGAGAAAAGGAAAAGGTTAATTTTCTAATTACATACTCCCCTGAGGTAAATTATGCACGTTATCACATCCATTGACATGCTATAATGGGCACTTTATGGAAAAGCGATTTTCTCCGAAGTTATGAACAATCAACGGTATATTTTTAGGAATCAAGTAGGCAGCAGGCAAACCAGTGAAAAGACCTGTCTCCACCAAAAAACGTGTTCATAAGTAGCTTTTGCCTTCAAAGCAGGCTGTGATGTTTCCCAATCACTCCATCTAACCGTGTTTAATGTGAGTCAGGAATGAGCTGTGGCGTCAGACCTGGGTTTGACTTCTGGCTCCTGTAGCTACATGATCTATAAGCATATTCTTACATGACCTATACATTTATTTCTTTATTGACATATGGAAATAATATAAGGGTGTAATTTGATGTAGAATGTGGTGATAGATGTATAGAAACTAATGCAGTGTCTGCCATGTATTAGACTCTAATACATTATAACTGTGATAATGAGTCATGAGAAAAAGCGAAATTAGGAAGTGGAATATACATGATAAGAATACCTTTAGTTAGAAGTGTATGTAAACAGAATTGCCACAGAACATACTCCCAATTAATTTATCCCTTGTGAGGAAAGGAGTATAATTCTTGAAGATGGAGGTAAATGGTTTCCTGTAGAATTTTTATTTCTAAGCTCATAGTATCTCTATGAAAAACAGAAGAGGGAAGAGGGAGAAACTGTACTTTTAGCCCAGTTAGTATATAAAACTCATGCTCCTGAGTCTCTTTAGGATCCATCCTCTGGAGCTTTCACTCAAACTTACCAGGGACCAGTCATGTTTGAAAAAATATAAACGAGGAGAAGGGCATTAATGAGATGATCAAGAAGTTTGGTGAAAGAGAAGACAGCCCAAGGCCAAAGATGTCCCAGTGATTTAAATCTGTTTACATCCCTGCCTCTAGCACAAAAGACCCAAGCTAACAGATAACACATATTTTAAATATTATAACACCTTCATTGGACTATCATCATTAAGATTAATGTGTTCTTGTGTTTTCAATCTAGCAATATCAGTGAGAAATGAAATACTAGGATAAGAAAAAGATGCTTGTCCATTGTAAGAGGCAAACACTTGTTTTCTAACGATTTCATGGGAAACTTGATGTACCATACTCCCTTGCATTTTTTTACGAAGTAAACTTCTCTCTAAAAGAAATAATGTCGGTAATGAAAAGGTTATGGAATTTAGAATAGAGCCTGGGTTTGGTCTTACTTTCTCTGTAACTTGCAACAAATGACTTAACCTCTCTGAATCACAGTTTTGTTACTTATGAAATGGAGATAATGACACCAATATGGGGGCTGTTAGAGGATTAAATATAAATACGAGCAAAGTACTTGGCTCAATGCTAAACCAACTGAGTCACTAAATTAATAGATTTTTGAGTAAGTGAACAAAGTAAATTTTTTTTTAAATCATCTATGCATTTTGTTGGTGAGGGAGGATTTCCTGCCCTAGGGTTATGGGTATGGCCAAACACACAGCACTTGACTGAGCAAATAACAATCCATTTAATAAAATGGGTCGTTTGTCTGGGGCACCTTATCTGTGGGAAGAGGATGATGTGATCTTAAATTTAGGCAGTTAGAGGCCCTCTGAATTTCTCCCAATGTTAAAGTAACATATAATATTGAGTTTTAGTTTTAGTTCTGAAAGCAGAGTAAAAAGCTTAATCTTCCTGTGGTCATCTTTATCCAACATTTTCCTTCAAAGAAAAAATACCCATGATATTTATAGTTTTTAGATGACTAACAATCCCACAGATAGTATTGTAATCTGATCATAATTTTACACAGAAAAGAAGAAGGAAGAAGCGGAGGAGAAGAATAATTACTTAAGCCAAAGACTTCTTGGAACCAATCTGGGAAGTTACATCAAGTGATGATGCTGGCTCTATTGATCTCGTCTTTGAATTAATATTACAAATTTAGGTAGGAAATGCAGGAAAAAAATGGGATAAATGGCAGTGTTTGTATAATTTAATTATTGTCTGGTTAAAATAAAATGAAAGCAGAAAAAAGTGTCTGTTTTTCTCTAATTCTTGAAAAAATAGTAATCAATGCCTTTGACATACAGCCAAGAATAACAGAACAATGAAACATAATTTACTCCATTTCATCCATCTAGCACGTACCTCAGCCCCCTGTCTTAACCTCCAGCCATCTCTTATGGCTGAAAGTGACTTATCTCACATGATTGGAAATTTCATCAAAATGTCACTTCCCCTAGTTCAGTTCATTTTGCATCTCTAAACTTATCCTTTGTCTAATATTTTGCATATTACCAATACAGTAAAGGAAAATTTTATATCAAACTTTCTAGTTTGACAATCCTTTCTAACTCCAACATCTCTCATTATTAATCAAGTGGCAGCAAGTATTTTCATTGTGTCCTGGTTTCAGAGGATAAGAGAGGAACAACAGTGTCCAATTTCAGGCTTTTGAGCTCTTAAGTAGACTTTGTAAAATCTATAGGAAGAAAAAAAGTATCTTAAAACTCACACTTTTAGAAAAAAAGTTCTAAGAGCTAGCAACTTGAAAGATAAATGGTGTGTGTGTGTGTGTGTGTGTGTGTGTGTGTGTGTGTGTATTTTCTTCTGAATTCCAAATGGCTTGGCTTGGCATGATCAAGGGCCAAAGCCTAAAGAAATGCAAAATGAAATGTGTCAACTAAAGAAAAGGAAAATGAGAAAACAAAGCTAAAATTCCAGAGTAAACTCCAACTCAAAGGAAATTATAGTTCTACCTGCTAGACCATAGATGTGATTAGAATAGAAACTGTTTGGGTTCCTGAAAAGAAGCCCTGTGCTCATCATAATCACTACTCCCCACCTCTACCCCAGTCTTGGGGCTAGTTTGAATGAAGTTCGTATTTGGCATAAAGAATATATGCATCTGAAGAGCAGAGGGCGTTTAGGCCATGGACATCAGTAGAGAACAACACTGCACAATAAGATCCTTCTGCCTTACAACTCAACAGAGGCCAGGATGGACAAGGGACAGCAAGGCAATGTGGGATGTCCCTTCCCCCATACCAAGATAACACAAGCCTCACCTTCTCCTACTTTCAAGTAGAAAAAGAAGAGAAAAGGGAGAAAGAGAACACTAAATTAACTTAGTTGAACTAAGGAATCAAATTTTTAAGCTCAGGAATGACGTAATTTACTTGAATTTGCAGGATTAGGTACCTTCTACTGAATGAGAGTAGAAGCTTAGTTTTACTAACTTCCATAAAGTGGTTTACTTTTGTATACCTTATTAATGACTATCAGTTGTAAGCTCTCTACATGGATAATGCCATTAAAACAAAAATGTATTTTATTTTAAAGTTAAAAAAAATAAAAAAATAAAGAGACATCCCAAACCTGAAAGGTTCTCTCTTAAATATGGCCATGTAACCTATATTGGATGCTTTCTCCTCAGTCCATTATTGTCTGAATAATTAAATACTAAGCAAACATAAAAATACAGATTTCAAACTGATAAGAGATATTTATGAACTTAAAGTCATAAGGATAAAGATCATTCATTTATGCAAGAAGCAAGCATATAATATGGAAAATATAAAATCACATCATACTAAAATAAGAGGAGACAAAATGGCACATGTGATAAACTTATGCCAGAGTCATCTCCAAGGCATGATGAATTGGGACTCAGCAAGATTGCAATCAAAAGATGTGATATCATCAGCTTAACGTATCCAATGACACAGCAAATAGGTGGTGGGGCTGTCCCCCTTCACGCCTTCCACTGAAAAACTGTTCACTACTCTGTCCATTTAAAATACAAGTTTGGCTTTTATGGTGTCTTAAAAACATCTTAGACTTTTATAATTATAAGAAACTTAAAAATTGTTTTCACATTTATTTACTTTTGAGAGAGAGACACACAGAATGCAAGCAGGGGAGGGGCAGAGAGAGAAAGACAGACAGACAGACAGAATCTGAAGCAGGCTCCAGGCTCTGAGCTATGAGCTATGAGCACAGAGCTGACGTGAGGCTCGAACCCACAAACTGTGAACTCATGACCTGAGCTGAAGTTGGACATTTAACTGACTGAGCCACCCAGGTGCCTCTATAATCATAAGAAACTTTAGAAGACATTCAGTCCAATCTTGCAAAAATACAGGAATCTCTTACAGTTTAACTGGTAGCAAATAGGCAACTTCATGAATTCTTTCAACGATGGAACATGTAATGCTTTGTTGGTCAGCTCATGACAAGGCAAGCTAATCATTCTTTAGGGTCTTCTAATAAATGAAACCTTCCCTAGCAAACATCCAATGCTCTCTGCAAAATAACATGTAATAACAGAAAATAACATCACATAATGAGCCATTTCAATATGGCAGGCATATTTGACTACTTTAGTGATATCCTTTTATTTGATTTTCACAATAAGACTACAAATAAGTATTATTATTTTATCCTTTTACAGATAAGAAAAGTGAGGCAGAGTACTTAATAAATTGCCAAAGCTAGCAGAGCCAAGATTTAAATCCGGTAAGACTCTTGAGCATAGTTTCTTAATCCCTAACTCATGCTGTCTCCCCAGTGTAACATATATGTTGTGATTACTGTTAATTAAAAATTCTTAGTTATATGTAGTGGATGCCAATAGAAAACTAGTCAGATATGATTAATCAAATTAACTCACTGTGACTTTTTCATACTAAATATTGTTTAATATTTACTGCAAATCATTGTAAAATAATTGATACCAATTTTCCCACTGTTGTATTATAATCTGAGACCCAGGAATAAAACTGATGACCATCTATATTCATACAATTTAGTAGTGACCACATTAGAAC
Organism: Panthera uncia; assembly: GCF_023721935.1. Lineage (NCBI taxonomy): Eukaryota > Metazoa > Chordata > Mammalia > Carnivora > Felidae > Panthera > Panthera uncia. Next base: position 21,177,629 of record NC_064808.1, on the reverse strand, counting down.
CAAAATACCTAATCTCTTGGTTTTTAGTACAGTGAATCTTCGGCCAACAGATACTATTATCTGCTAGGATATCAGGGTTTAATAAGGCGTGTCTGCCTCCAGAAACATTAAAATCCAGTTGTAAAGAACAACATGCACGCACAGAATTTCAGTAAACTGCTACGTATGACAAATTCCTTCAGAAAGACATATATAAGTGATAGAGTTGTCAACTATGAGTTGATATAATCCAAAACAGCATCCTGGTCTATGGCAGAAATAGGATGATAGGTTATTGGTCAGCCCGTTCTCTCTGAATGTGCCCTAGCCAAATCAGTTGCAAAACAATTGGAATATTTCCTTAAGATGGTCATCTATGGATTGTACTGAATAATTCTGCCATGACTGCTGTCGCCTTAGTTACAATTTTCACTGGCATGTTTTATTTTAAGATAGCATCCATCTTCACATGTTTGTTTTCTTAAATTCACTTACAGGCAGTACCCACTTTCGATGTGGTGTGTTCTTGGAGATTGGATCTTAAAGTGGATCTGTCAGGCCCAATCTGAGTGTGCAGGCTTAGACTTTGCATATGCCCTTAGCCTCATCTGTTCAAAAACTGGTGGAAGTTAATGATGTATGATGTAGTGGCAAGAAGTGAACCCTATCATGTTTTCAGGAACTTTTTTTTTAAACGTTTGTTTATTTTTGAGAAAGCACATGTGGGGGAAGAGCAGAGAGAAAAGGACAGAGGATCCGAAATGGGCTCTGTGCTGACAGCAGTGAGCTCGATGCCCGGCTCTAACTCATGAACCATGAGATGATGACCTGAGCCAAAGTGCGATGCTTAACTTCCAGTGCTCCACAGACTGAGCCACCCCAGGCACCCCTATTTTTAGGAATTTTTGATTTAGTAAAGAGGGTAAATGAGAGCTGCCTGAATTTCAAAGCAAATCCAGGTCTAGGTTTCTATAACAAAATTTTGTTTTAGTTTTTGCTGTTACCATACAAGGGGGAAAGAACTATTCTGGTTCAGGAACTTGTCCACACCCTACTATAATATTACAGTTACACCTTTCTTTGGTTGCAAATGACAAAGAAACACAATTTATTTGAGTGAGCCTAGCTGATACCACATGGACCGGAGTCCAGCCCAAACTGCCAACCCACAGAAATGTGAGCAAATTCACATTTGTTGTTTAAAGACACAAAGGTCAGAAAGAAACACACTCTCACCTCAGTCCCCAACACACAGAATTCATTAATTAAGGAAAGTAAGTAAAAGAAACAAATCAGCACCAAGTTGGTTAGTAGAAATAAATCAAATTTATAAAACATATTATTGCAATGAACATAAAGAAATCAAGCAACCTAAATGAATCAATCTCTAAATTTGGATTGTGTGATATAGCCAGAGTTATGATTATCTCAGCAAGCATGGTTAATTATTTGTGTAATACTGGAAAGACTCCTTTCAAAATTAGGAATGAGAGAGGAATGTTACTATACTTGAGACCAACCTAGTATCAAAGGGCACACACAAAGGCAGGCTCTAGATTGATGGATCAAAGCAAATTAAAGTACATACACTTGTGCCATAATGTCAGGTCCAAACAATTTTATTGTGAAAAATGGAGGATTAATAAAATAATCAGAATTCCAGAAGGCTTGCGGTTTCATCTAAATAAATTCTGGACTATGGTGTGTCCCATACACTTAGGGACAGTTTAAGGCTTAAGTAGCAAAGGGGATGTTATGGGTACCATGGCTGACTGAGACTTCAGAGACAGAAGTAAAGATTCTAGCAAATTCCTTGTAGACTAGAGCGCGTTGTGTTGCCCACTGAAAACACTGGGAAATCAAGGACACTCAGTTCTTCTCCTTTGTACATATTGGGTGATGTTGTACTTCCCTAATTATCCTCCACACTCTATTGAAGGTAAACTATAGAGAAGAGCTTCTTGGGAGAAGAATAGATAGGAGACAAATCTCAGGAACATTACATTTAAATTTACGCTATTGTGGGAGTGTTTTTTGTATGATTTACTGTAATAAGCAGAATAAAGAAATAGGATAGTCATCTTAATGCCAAATTGTAGGGGAAAAATACATGTATAAAATATATATAATAAAAGCTAGAAATTTTTTTAATCTCATGAAGGTCTACCAAAATTCCACAGTGAAGATAACACTGCATTTGAAATATAAAAATCATCTTTTAAAAATTAGGACCAAGAAAGTGGTACTAATGCTTTCTCTATTCGACATATCATCGGAAATCTTAGCCACACACAATATATAAGAAAAAGAATAGTTTATAATGCTTGGAAAGGAAAGCAAAACTGTTATTTTTAACAGTGATATTATCATCTACATAGAAAGCCCAAATGATATATACAAATTAGAACTTATAAAATATTTTTAGTTCAGAGGTTGAATAAAAGGTTAATAAATATAAATTGCATTTCCATCCATCATCAACACATAGTAAGAATGTTGATATTTATTTTAAAAGATACCACTTTTAAAAGCAATCAGATACATAAACAGAAGAGAAAATATGTATACTTGTGCTGGGGCAATTTCAACGTAAATAAAGTTTATCTTCATAAGAACTTTGGGAGATACACAGTGGCTTTCCCCTATTTCCAGCGATTTCCTTTTTCCAGACCAATAGGAGGATTATACTTTCCTGATTATGTAATTTACTTTGGCCAGTGAAATGTGAACAGTTCTGATTTGTACCATTTCTAGGGGGAAGCATTTAAAATCCCGTATGTCCTTTCCCTTTCCATCATAAATACTGAATCTTTCTGGTGAGATGATGGCATCATAAGTTGGGGCTTCCATATATCTGTCTCTTCAGGATGCTACAATAAGCAGAGCTAGATACTGTTTGCAGAAAATACAGAATGCTGTTACTCTAAGGCATGGAGAGTTTGGAAGATTTGTTATCCTAGCATAATCTAACTTCTGTCATGAGGAACACAATCACAGTCTCTCCAAAACCAGTTCAAATATTTATAATTTGTATTGAAGGTTGCATAGGCTAAGACTTCTATTCATCTGTCTGATGTCGTTTCTAATCCAGCTGAATTTTCAAATTCAGTCCGACACAGTCACCATAACAAACCAAGATTTTAGACCAAACAGTGAGAACTTCTCAGAATGAGAGTGGGGAGTGGGGGTAGGGAGAATACACTTCTCTTTAGAAGCCCTATAGGCATATTTAATTTCCTAAAAGGGTCTTCTGACATATTGTAGTGTTGAGATTTCCCTTGTACACATATCAGGCAAATTCTGGAATTTTTGTATCTTTGCAATTGAGATACATGAGTCCTACATGACAAAGAATGAAAAAGTAAATGAAAACTGTATTTTTACTATCCTCGTTTATCAAAAAGGAAAATATAAAGGAAAGGAACACAAAAATACATTCACATTTATATTTATGTCAGTAATTTTATTTGCAGAAAGTATTATCTTTACAGTAACTTCTGACCAATAAAACAAAGGTCACAGGAAAAGTATACCAAAGATGATTTAAAGTTCTCTCTGTCTTTAAGTTAGATGAGTGCAGTTCATTCCAATTCTTTTGGAATATTCTAGAAATAAAGAGTATGTGTGTGATAGAGAAGAATCTGTCCTAAAACAGAACATTTTATAAGAGCTTAGGCTCTGGGTGTTGTGTTTTGTAATTCAGTTGTATAAAATGAGATGTGAACTCTCAATATATGGCATTTCCCATAACAATGCAGGTGCCGTTAATAATTGCTCAAGAATGCCATTATTTGTCTTTATGTATTAAGACTAACACAGTTTACACCATGTGTGTTGACCAAAGAGGGCTGCTTGTGGATAGTGATTGTGGTTGATGCCATCCCAACAATTATGGCTGAATGGTGTAGAAGTGTCATGGAGGTGGGGAGGACAACCAAAATTTCTGCAAAAAGAGGATTTAGGATTAATTTTTGCTCTATGATTCCCTTCACCTTATTTTCCTTTGCTACAGATTGAATTGTTTCCTCCAAAAAGATATGCTGCAGTACTAATTCTTAATACCTCCGAAAGGAACTTCATTTAGAAATAGAGTTGTTGCAGGATGCCTGGGTGACTTGGTCATTAAGCATCTGACTTTCGCTTAGGTCATGATCTTATGGTTAGTGAGTTCAAGTCCCACAGCGGGTGAGCTTGAGCCCTGCATCGGGTGAGCAAAAGCCATGTTTGCCCCGCTTTGGGTGAGCTCAAGTCCCACTTTCAGTGAGATCGAGCCCCACTTCATGTAAAGAAAAACACGAACCCCGCTGTGGGTGAGCCCCACTTCTTTCTCTCTCTCTCTCTCTCTCTCTGCCCCTTGCTCACTACCGCCCTCCCTCCCTCTCTCTCTCAAAAAAAAAAAAAAAAATTGAGTTGTTGCAGAAGTAATAACTTAGGACGAAGTTATGTTGCAGTAAGGAGGGCCCTAAGTGCAATATGACCATTGTTCTCACAACATGATGATATGAAGGAACAGAGTGAAATACCATGTAGCCAACAGAATCAGAGACTAGCGGTATGTAGCTGCAAACCAAAGAATGACAAGATCACCTAAAACAGTAAAAATAGGTATGAATACAGGCTTTCCAAAGACTTTCCTGGTGATAAAATTCACAAGAGAAATTATTGTGTGGAAGATAAACTATATTAAGTGAGAGAATTTTATTTATTTCTGAGAGAATTTTATTGATTTTTTTCTACATTGGTGCATGGAGACTAGTAAGTGTATTTTAGACAATATTAGTCCTTGCAACTTTTGAAATATAGCAAGTAGCACTTATATAAATCCTAATTTACTCTGTATTTTAATTATTTTCCTAAGTTGTTTTTGTGCCCATTATTGATAATCCACTGTGTGCTCGGTAAAAAGCAAGAGAAGAGAGGATAAAGAACATCTTCATCATTCAGGGATCCTTACTAGCTTTAAAGTAAAAGACATATAATAATAATAATAATAATAATTATTATTATTATTATTATTATTATTAAATTGAGAGAGAGAAAATCCAAAGGAAGCTCCATGCTCAGAGCGGATGCAGAGCCTACCGTGGGTCTCAGTCTCATGACCCTGGGATCATGACCTGAGCCAAAATCAAGAATTGGATGCTCAATCAACTGAGCTACCCAGTACCCCAATGATTATTATTTTCCATAACTTTGGTATTGCTTACATGTTTTCTGAGAACAACAAATATATTTGAATTAAGGTGTCTTCCAAATGGGACTATAAAAATGCTAAATTAGCTAGTAAGAACCATATCCCCAAACGTAGCCTAACGGAAGTCTTAAATTTCCCAGTCTTTAGACTTGTATATAAACTCCAGAATATCTTGGCTACAGAGAAGAAGGGTTATATCTGTATGTTTTATGGCTTTTTCCAGTCCCATCAAGGACCACCTGGATGAGAAAAGCAGGCACTTGCATTTTTATGGCTTATTCTAGTAAACCAAGTTAGTACTTAGGTGCTGATTAGATTTCCTGGGGCTTTTTGTTTTTTTCTTTTGTTTTACAGAATTGATACAAAGACAAGAACAGAAAAAAAGGAAAAAGAGAATGAAAATTTCTTGTTTTTGTAACCCCCATTCATATATATATTATATATATAATTATTAAATACATATTATTTAATATATTACAATTACACATTATTTAATTAATTAATTAATTAATTTAATATATTAAATAATATATATTATTTAATATGTATTATATTATTTAACATATTTTTATATATTATTTAATATATTAGATATATATTATTATTAAATTTTTTTTCTCTCCCTCTCTTCTTCCCTCCCATTCTTTAGATGATTTTCATAATGCCAAGGAAATTTAAACATTTGGGATTAAATTATGGGAACACCAATTAAAACCTTATGATTGTAGCTAACCTCAACTCATGTCAGGGTATTTTGTTGTTTTTTTCTCCCATCTTTAAAATGGAGTGCTCACAAAATTCAACTCACAGAGTTTGGGTGAGAAAAATGAGAAAAGATGTAAAAATGTTTTTGTTGTATGCCAAGTTTACAACTATGTGTTAGTCAACAGTAATAATTATCAGTTGTTTTGTTTGAAAAACACTGTCTTTATAAAATATTAATAATTTAGAAAAAAACTAGTTGTTTTAGAGTAGAATTTTTCTATATATTTATATTTTTAGGTGTTTTGTTTTTATGTTTTTCTGTGCAAGAGAGGTCTCATTATTCCATGTTAAATACATACAGTATCCCATGATGGTCTCACAATACCTTATCAGTCTATGGGGTAAAGCAATTATATCCCTTCCCACTTATGGGTCTACTTTTGCACATATAGTCCACTTTGTCTCTAATTAGGAGAACAATTATTATTTTCCTTACTCTGCTTCTTATTACAGAAGTCATCTTATTTGTTCATACTTCACTAATAGCACCTACTATCTCTTCCCCAGTCCTCCACCTCCTCCCATGAAGAGTACTTCTGATTGAATATTCAAAGGTTGAGAGTTGTAAATATTTATGATTATTTAGCAAAAATAAGATTTTCTCATCTCCAAAGAAGAGAGTTATTTTTTACACTCTGAATCAGAAATACTCTATGAACAATGTATTACCTATCACTTATGAATATTCCTAAATACTAAAACTTTCAGGTGATTTTCATTAGTTTATGACATATTTTCTAACACAAAGAACTTCTCTTCAAATATTTTAAATAATAACATACTTAATATCGTCACTATTCTCATTTACTTTTTCAGAATGTTCAATATTCAATTCTCTGAAGATAATTGATTCCAAAAATACTTGTACAAAAAAACCCCTTAGACTACAATATATAGACTACAAATAATGATGCAAAGAGTTAAAATTTAATTATGCATTCCAGTTATTGAAATCTAGTGCACATGGATTAACTTGACAATAACTGGCACTTTTCATGCTTCCAATCCTCTCTGCTATTGGATGAGTAATTACTGAGGGTCTGTATGTATAAAAATAGCAAAAAAAAAAAAAAAAAAGGATTCCTATGAGATATCTTTTTTCCGATAGCAACATAGAAATGTCACTTGAAATAATCTATAAAGTTGTATTTGACTCTAACATTGGTGCTTGAGAAAAGAGGATAACATATGTTTGGGTGAACATACTTCAGGGAGAGGAGCACTTTGGACAGAGTGAGCTTGATTGAAAATGCTATGTTACCAACCATGACCTAGTGAAGTGTTTTACAAGAGTGATTTTTATTGTAGTGAGGCTCTGGAGTGTTGAACCTGAACAGTGAAATTGAATCACTCGTGAAGTCATGCCAGATGTTATTCATATCAGATGCTGATTAAATGCATACACTTCACTTAGAGGAACTTAATATTGAGTTATTAAAATGGGAAGCTGTCAGTTTCAGAAATGATTGATAGCTGGAATTAGAGAGATTTACGAGTTCGGTTTGAAGTATCTAGAACATCCCTAGCATGGATTTCTTCAAGTTGGAAAATGATGAAATTATATATATTTTTCATTTTTCTGCCAACTTGCAATTGGTACCTACTATAACAAAGACTCTGAGATAGGGATTGTGACCTATACTGAGATGGGTTGTAATTCATAGCTAAATGAGCTATGGATCATGCTCTCAAAATCTGGATTCAAAAGTATACGTATATCCTGTGGCACCTGGGTGGCTCAGTCAGTTAAGCATCTGACTTTGGCTCTGGTCACGATCTCATGCTTTGCAGGGTTGAGGCCCGCATGGGGCTCTCTGCTGTCAGCCCGAAGCTTGCTTCGGATCCTCTGTCCCTCTCTCTGCACCTTCCCCACTTGTTCTCTCTCTCTCTCTTTCTCAAAAATGATAAACATTTAAAAAATCTGTTAAGATGGCAAATTTTGTTTCAAAAATGTGTATGTATATCCAAATGGATATAAAGGATGGACTTAGAAAGTAAAATGGTTGCAGGCAATGGTGGAGCCAGATCATAGAGAAATCTGAATGACAAACTCAGAAGTTCAGATTTTACTTCATTGACAGTGGGGAACACCCAGAACTTTCGTTTGCTTGTTTTTTTAACAGAAGGAGAGTATTTAAGGATCTAAGTTTTCCTTAAAAATACTGGGCTCTCGGGGCGCCTGGGTGGCTCAGTCGGTTAAGCGGCCGACTTCAGCTCAGGTCATGATCTCGCCGTCAGTGAGTTCGAGCCCCGCGTCGGGCTCTGTGCTGACCGCTCAGAGCCTGGAGCCTGTTTCAGATTCTTTGTCTCCCTCTCTCTGACCCTCCCCCATTCATGCTCTGTCTCTCTCTGTCTCAAAAATAAATATTAAAAAAAATTTAAAAAAAAATAATTAATTAATTAAAAAAAATACTGGGCTCTCTGTCTGCCCCTACCCCTCCCCCAAATAAATAAACTTTAAAAAAATGGGATGGGGGGCGTCTGGGTGGCTCAGTCCATTAAGTGTCAAGCTCTTGATTTTGGCTCAGGTCATGATCTCATGGTTGTGAGTTTGAGCCTCTCATTTGGCTCTGTGCTGACAGCATGGAGGCATGGATCCTGCTTGGGATTCTATCTCTCTCTCTCTCTCTCTCTCTCATTCTCTCTCTCTCTCTCTCTCTCTCTCTCTCTCTTTCCCTTCCCCTCACTGGATTCTACTCTCTCTCTCTCCAAGTAAATAAATCAACTTTAAACAAAAAAGCACCGGAAAATTCTTTATAGAGAAATAGATACAATTGTATTGTTGGTTTTGAAGACAGGTTTGACTTTTGTGACAGCCACCAAGGTTGTGAATTCCATTTTTTTTTCTAAGTTGCTGATCTTGTCCTCTGTGATACTAGGCTCCTATAGTATATAAAGTAAAATGTTAGAGTATCCAAATTTGCAACAGAATTATTAGGACTTGACTAATACTTTTGGACCAAATAACAACTGAGCTAACCCAGAATTTCAGAACTCTTCTGTGAGAATGTTTTGAAAATAATACCTTAATAACCCTTTGATACAAACGTAATGCCTCTAGATATAATAGAGTGTATTTTCATTTACATTCAAATAAGAAATTTATACCACGCATATACAACTTTGAAGAACTTAAAAAAAATTTTGGAAAAAAATAAAAGAAAAAAAAAAAACCAGACCCCAATTCAATTTGCATTTCAGTATATAAGCTCTGAGTGATTTAAGTATCTCAAGTGAGAAGTCAAAGTTGACATAAAAAGATAAAACATTTCCTTATTTTCCCAGTCTGAGTTCTGAAGTTAAACTATATAATTCATGGCTTCAAACTGAGAAAGAATGTCCACTTTGCCTTTTATTAGAAGTAAAATGCCCCTAGTTTCAGCCCTGCCAAGTGCTTGCTTCCTGGCATTAGAAACAAGGGCCAGATGGCCAACCAGCAATATCAGCACCCTATGGTGATGAACAAGTGACAATTTGCTTGGTGATCAAACATAATTTAAGGTCTTTTAACCTTTGAAATCCAAGATATCATAGTGACAGATTCAATTATTCTTTAAAGTACAAACAATTACCTGCTCTGCCCTCAACCTTCTCCCCACTGTGATCAAATAAATACTCAAACTTACATTGCTCAGGTATTAAGCCTCTTTGCATGTCTTGGGTATAAAATGTTTTATCACATATCCTAAATGAGAAAAATGCCATCCAGGCTGTGGACAAGCAGATAAATGGAGACTCAAGTGGCTCCCTGGAAGAGACTAAACATCCCTACCTACAGAAGTATTAAAAAACTGAGTTCCCTACATGCATGGTCAATTGGGTTTTGCAAAAGGTGCCAAGATAATTCAATGGGGAAAATGTCTTCTTAGAAAATAATGTTGAAATAATTGTGTATCCATATGCAAAAATGAAGCCTGGACTTTTTCTTCACATTATACATATTAAAATGAGATGGGTCATGTATCTAAATTTAAGAGCTAAAACTATATAACTTCTAGAAGAAAATAGAGGCAAAAGTCCTTGAAACTTTGGATTAGGCAAGTATTCCTCAGATAAGACACAAAAGGCACACCATAAAAACAAACAAACAAAAAACTATGGACCCAGTTGCCAATAAGTTTATTTTTCTTTCTAGGGCACTTCCTTCAGAGATCCATCATAATCCATTTTATTCTATGTTATAATTTTAATAAGACTTTGTATTTTGCTAAACTATGAGATCCCTTAAGGCAGAAACCATTTTTCAGACATCTTGGTATTTTGGCATCTAATATAGTATACATTACTTTAGAAAGACTTAGTGTTTTTTAAGGAGAAAAAAAATCTAATACACTAAACTTTTATCCATTTATTTTATTGCTATTGCTATAAGACACTGAATCATTATGTGTAGATATTATATATAATATGTATATAGTATATGTTATATACATACATGTGTGTTTATTTTTAGACCTAGAGCCATATGTCTAGTCATGGAAGCTCCAGGAAACAAAGCCCGGGCGTTACTTTCCCTTTATAGGAAATATAGAGATCTCAATCATACATTTGAGCTTTCATAGTTTTATATTAATATAATAAAATTTTGGTATAGAACCTTTTATCGATATGATGATTTCCTTAAACAACGACAACAAAATGATAATGCATGTCCTTTCCTCCAACAAGAGCACAGAAAGAGTTATTTTGCTCTACCAGCTCCTAGTTTAGACAACCATGGCTAGAAAAGCATGGTCTTCAGCAGCAAAATAATCAGATCTCATAAATTCTACACTGGTTGAGGTCGTAAGATTTTGATGAAATCTGCTTTCCTACAGAAGTTACTGATACTAATTCTCCCATTTGACCCAGTTACTCATAACAGCAAAGTTTATCATTGCCCTTATTTTTTGTGCTGACCTCAAAAGCAGGAAGAAGTGTACAGATTTCTGGGAGGGCAAAGGTTACCATGAGCTCTACCCTCTCACTCCCTTCTTGGAAGTCATTCCATTTCAGAGAATCACAGTAAATACCCTTACTATTCTCTGCTTAGAATCATCCTGGAACACATTTTAACTTTAAAATAAGCATAAATTTTCTGCAAGTCCCAAAGGCGATGTCAGGAAAAGAGACAGATAGAACTCTGGAGATAAATTCTTTCTTTACAAAGTTATTAAATTATTAAAGTTTCATGGTGTGCTATTGCAAGAACAAACTTGTCTCTTTGAACTGTATTAAAAAGATGTCACCTTCAAGTCTCCTCTCATTACTATTTGATGTGTGATGAACACCAACAGGGAGCTTTGGTAGCTTTGGATCACGCTGAATCACCAACATTAAAGATGAAGGGGGAAACAAAACAAAACAAAACAAACAACAACAATAACAAAACAACTAGCAGGCCCTCTAATCTCTAGTAGAGCTAGACTGGTTCCTACTGAGAATTTGAAGAAACTTTGCTCATTCATAAAATGCTTTCTTGAGTGACCTAGCCTATGAGGGTACCAATCTAAGGTGCCCATTCATTGTTAATCCATCTCTTTAGATAACTATGCATGCAAAATACTGTCTCTTCCTAATTCCAAGCCTGTCTTACACTTCTCCCTATAGCTAAAGCCATTTGAGTCCCAAATCAAGTCCTTTCCCTAAAGTTCTTCCCAGTGATATGTACCTACCACATGAAGAAGAAAAAAATTGCTGCTTCTTTTCTGTTGACCCAACTTGATGCTTTACTAGACTACTGACCCATGCTTATTACTATGCTATCTACTGAAATCCCAGTGGCATCTCTTTATTTTCAGAAAAAAAAAAATATATGTATGTATGTATATATATATATATATATATATATATATATATATATGTATGTATATATAGTCCTTCCCTGATAACCCTCGAGGTACACTAGTCTTCTTTTCCTCAGATACATCCTGCTCATTCTCACATGTTTTCTTTTCCTAGAACCCTCCTTTCTCAAAATTTTGACTATCTCATTTCTCCTTGTTTAACAGGTCTTAGATCCACTGTCGTTTCCTCAGAGAAGACTTCCAGAATCACTCAGGCTAAAGTAGATACCCCACCCAGTCACTGTCTATAGTATAGCATCAATTATCTCTCCTCATAACACATATAACTGCCTGATGTTATGTGTGTAGCTCTGATTTTCCCTTCCCAGCCAAGCCCAGTCATCACAATGTCATCTATGAAAGCAAATAGCTCATCAGTCTGTTCATACCCATTAAAACTAGTGTCTAGAACAGTGCCTAACATCCCATGGATATTTTGTAAATGAAGATCCCATGTGAACAGGCTTTCAGCTTGATAATCCCACTATTGATGGAAAAGGAACTCACAGTTCAGAACAAACCATATTTACTTCCACTTATAAAATAAATAGTTAGGAAATCCTAATTCTGCACAAAGCACTGGTTGGGTAGGAGAGGGGCTTAAAAATGAACTATCTACAAATGCTGCCCTTCCTTTGTATCATATGTCCTAATTGAGGAGATGCTATATGTTAATTAGTGACAATAGCATAATGTATTAAAAGAGAAATACAAGCAATGTCCATGGGATTTTATACGTGGATGAATTCACCTCAGCTGGGTGATTCAGAGAGAGCTGTGGAAAGAGACATCAAAGATGTTAGTGTAAAGGTGTTACGGAGATGATCCAGAAAGAGCAAAGAGGATACCTGAAGGTCACATGGGCGAACTAGAACAGAAAGGGAGATATTTAGAAGACTTGGTTGTAGAAAAAAGTATGAATGCTATTGAAAGACAGTATAAAAAGTCAGGCTTTAATCCCTCAGGCCAATGCTTCTCAAAATGAAGTACCTGTATCCCAGAATTTTGGGGGTATAAGAGGAACCAAATGCTATATATTCCACATATGCCTGAATCATCAATTTTACTTCATAGCAATTAATTTAAAATGTATATTGGAGAGAAATACAATGGGCATTTCAATATGCATTAAATATGAAAACAACAAGATTTGTTTAATGTCTAGCTCATGGTAGGTTACTTTAGGATATTTTGGTCGGAAAAATATTTGAAAATTAATGCTATAGCAGAGGTCAGCAACCTTGCTCACAGGTCAAATATGCCTTTCTTGGTTTTGTGAATATAGTTTTATTGTAATATATGCATGCCCATTAATTTAGATACTATCTATGGCTGCCTTTGTACTCCAATGGTAGATTTGAACAGTTATAACAGAGATCAGATATCTAATGCAAAAGTTAAAATACTATCTGGAACTTTAAAGAAATCTTTTGCTGTCTCCTGCTATAGGTAATGGCAAGCCACTGAATATTTTTCAGAAAGAGTGAAATGTAATCATAGTATTTTTGGAATTTAATCGTATAGAATCATATAATATGAGATAAAAATAAAAATGTTTCAGAAGCAAGGCGACAGGTTAGGGAGAAATGAAAGAGTCCAAGCCAATAGTTACGAGGATCTAGAAGAAAGTGGCAACAGCACGGAAAGGAAGAAATAGAGAGAATAAATAGTTTTGCAGTAGAACTGCATACCAAATAAATAGTCACATGGAGAAAAATGAAAGTTGATTAAGTTCTAGAGTCAAGGTTGCTGAGGAGCTGGGTAGCCAAAGCAGGGAACGCGGAGCTGTATGTGCAGGGTTAAAGCACATATTGAATATGTTTGCAAACTTCATGAGGGGTTATTGTGGACACATCCAATGGACTCCACTTGAGCTGAAAAGTAGAAATCAGAAACATAAATGGAAAAACAACAGGTTACCTTGGTGTATTATTTATAGTTCTAAGAGTTGCAAGGAAAGAATTTGTAGAGAAATAGTGCTAAAGGTAGAGAAACAAAATTTAAGAATGGGAGAAAGAAGAGAATGTTGAGAGAGACACTTGTGCTGATTTTTGACTCTTTAACTCACCATCTGAATAGTGGGTCCGTTCATTCTTCAACATGCTTCTAGGTACATGATGTACCTCATACCATGGTGGGCATAAAGTACTAAATTGCAAATCAATGCAAGACATATTGCTATCAAGAAACACCACCTTGGTGCTAAAAAAATGCAAGGGACAATTTTTAATCTTAGATTCAAATAAGCAGGTGACTTTTCTAGACACAAGGAACAATATATTGTATCTCAACATAACACAGAAATGGAAGGAATATGCAGCATAGAACACTGGAAGAAGAGAAAAATCTCCTCCCAGATTTAGCAAATAACCAGTGGACATTTTGTAGAGCACATTGAAGAGAAGAGATCTTCATAGGAATTCACAATAAATAAAAGAGTGAAAGCCTTCCTCAAATAGAATAAGGGCCTTGAGATGAGAGAACAATCTGTTCCAGTGTGGACTAAATGGTACAAGAACAATCTGGAAGAGAAATCAGTGGAAGCTGGAAAAAATGGAAACTGAATCAGAAAAGCAACATATAGTGCCTCAAAATCTCCCTTTAACAACTCTGGTGATGTTCTATCGATTCATTAAGGAAAAGGGACTAGAACTTTATGTTGGAAGTCATCTGATGTTTACAATTTGTTTAATACATTTAGAATCAATTCTAGAATTACATTTGGGTGATTCTCACTCCTTGATATGGATTTAGTTGTCATCAGTCAAGTTTTTGGTTACCATATATGGTTACAATTAAAGAAATTTTCTAGTCAGTAAAATATAGCTAGCTGGAGTGAATCCAGACTGACAATTTTGGTGAAGCCTAGAATGCTGAGTGTGGGAACCACATAAGTGGCACCCTCTCAGAACATATTTTTGAAGAGAATCATTTCCTTTGGTGTATGTTAGACTTGGCCTTGGCACAAGCCTTCTTTCTCACCTACTTACTCAATTACACTGAGAAATCTTCTACACAGAGTGTTTGGGGATTTGAATGTGAGGAGCTGCAAAAAATACAGTTGTGCACAACATAGTAGTCATCTACAATAAGCGCATTTGCTGAATTTGTTATGTTTTACAGACATGTTTCAGTTGAGCCTTACATCAACATCATAAGGCATGTGTAAAATTCCTACTTTTCTATATGAGAAAGAAGAATGTGTACTGGGAGGGAAAGACCATGCCAAAGGGCGTGCACAGATAGTAACCTGAATTTGTATTTCAGTATCTTTTGAACTGTGTTTGGGTGATCATTTGGTTTCCTCATATTTCAATACAAACAATAACCATCTGTAGCATATTTCTCTAATACATATCACAGCACTTCACTTCTGGAGAGGCAATTTTATATATATGTGTGTGACACACACACACACGTTTATATATGTATGTATATGTATGTATACATATATGTACATACACACAGAAATTCATCTATATATAAAATGTGTGTATATAATGTGTGTATATATATGTAGGTATATGTATATATGTATATGCACACACATATATCTTTTTCCCAAAGGTTATTCTGATTCTCTGGGGAAAAAAAACTGAAAGGATTCATTTTAAGTATTCACATCAAATACGTGAGCTCATATACTCAGGGTGGAGAGGATCAGGTGAACATTCTAATTCTGACATGAAATACAGTCCTTACATAGTATAATTGACCATAATTAGCTCAAAGTGGAAAGATGTGGACAACCTACTAGATGTGGCCCATAAATGATCAGTGTCCAGGAATTTAACCCTGTCAGTATATTCTCCTGACCTGCAATTAGTCTTAATGGGAAAGCATTGAAATTGATGCATCCACTCAAATTGTTATCATAGTTGATGCAATAGTAGTATTTGGAGAAAGGTAAAAATGAGGGGATACTAGAAGGAAGGAATGAAAATGCATGCTTCTCACTGTGGATATTTTCAAAGTAAAATCATCAGTCCTTTCCTTCCATTTCATTACTCAGCCCAAATGCCATCAAGCCAAGTTGAGTGGGAATTGTATACAGGGATGGAATTACCATGGCAACCAGATTAAAAAGTTGTCTCCCTGCTGCCAATTTAGCTCACTGAATAATACTTTGTTTTTACCTTTCTGGAAAATTAGATGGAAGGTAATTCTGAAACTATGTATAACCATCAGTAGCTTCAAGCTATAACTTGGGTTAGTTTCCCTAGGGGTAAAACATATGAATAATTTTGTGTCCCCCACAAGATAAAATACAGAATTTCAGGTGGCTAGGAATTCAGACTATTATGATCTGTAAGTCACCAATGTCTCGATATTTCAAGTGCTGTTTAGTCATTTATTGAAGGTCTCAGTTTTCAAGCATCGGAGCATGGGGTTGTGAGCAAGAGCTCAAACAATCATGATGTTAGAATGAGATGGCCTTTTGTTTCCAGTGATATGGTGGAACAGACACCCTGACAAACCTTTTTATGTGGTTATCTACAACACTGTGAAAATACTAAAAATAAAAGTGAAAAAAATGCAGTGATGCATATTTAAAGATTAACTCCTCTGTAAAAACCAACAAAACAATCAAAAACACTTAAATAAAATGTCATTATTTTAAAGATTTCAGAGAGCTATTGTCTAAGGACACTAAGCTGCCGAGAGCAATAATCTCTTCCTGGGGGAACAGAGATCCGTCACCTCTGGGGGGCATTTATTGAGTGGGCACATTCACAGAGGAGCGAGCCAGCCGTAGACAGAGGGATCAGCCTGGCAGAAGAGAAGAGAGTGCACTTTAAATGGCTCTGGAATAACTAGTTGTATTTATGGAAAAAAAACAAAATAAACCTGAACACTTTCTCATACCATCCACAAAAACACCTATGAGATGAATCATAGACCTAAATGTAAAAAATTAGATTTATAAAGCTTCTAAAAGACAACTATCTTTAGGGTCTATAGATAGGCAAAGACTTCTAAAAACACAAAAGCACAAATGATGAAAGAAAAAATAAGTAATTGATTATAACACATTAAGAACTTTTATCAAAGACACGTTTAAAAAGACTGACAGACTGAGAGAAAAGTATCTATACTACATATATCTGACAAGAAAAACAAAAAACAAAAAACAAAAAGAAAAAAGATGACCTTCATACCAGCAATCATATATACATTATAAAAGATCTATTTTAAAATAATTTATATATGATAAATGATAATTATTTATATATGATAAAATCTGTATTTGTTATATATATACAGAAACCACAAATCAATAAAAATACATAAACAACTTTGGGGCTCCTGGGTGGCTCAGTCGGTTGAGCGTCCAACTTGAGCTCAGGTCATGATCCCGCACTTAGGGGGTTGAGCCCCACGTCAGGCTCTGTGCTGACAGCTCGGAGCCTGGAGCCTGCTTCGGACTCTGTGTCTCCTTCTCTCTCTCTGCCCTCCCCCGTTCCCACTCTGTCTCTTTCTCTCAAAAATAAATAAACGTCAAAAGAAAACAAACAAACAAAAAACATAAACAACTCAATAAAAATTGGCACAAAACACACTTCACAAAGGAAGATATGCAGTCAGTGAGGAAATGGCAACAGATCAGTATCATTATAGGTCTGAGAAATAGAAGTGCAGGATTAATTATATTAAAGAACTGTATTTCACTTATCTTGAGCCAAATAATTTAAAGTTTCAAATGGATTTATTAGTATGACTTATCTCATTGGGAATTTTCTCTTCTATTTTTTAAA
The DNA here is from genome assembly GCF_023721935.1 of Panthera uncia. Lineage (NCBI taxonomy): Eukaryota > Metazoa > Chordata > Mammalia > Carnivora > Felidae > Panthera > Panthera uncia. The sequence continues at coordinate 21,160,110 of NC_064808.1, read as the reverse complement.
TGATAAGCTGTTTAGAACTTCTCCAAAATCAGGGCATATAAGATGCAACCAATTTTGCCTTCTGTTAAAACTACACTAATTGAATCAATTTCCCTTTTCACCATGTATATGGAGAAAGGTCCAGGTAATTGTAGACAATGGGCTACTTGACAGCTTATATCAAATAACTTACAGGTATATAATGATTTTTTCATACTCTATTTTATTTAATACTACTTTTGAATGTGACATTTTTCAAAAATTTTTTTAATGTTTGTTTATTTTTGAGAGAGAAATGAATGTTTGTTTATTTTGACAGAGTGTGACTGGGGGAGGAGCAGAGAGAGGAGACACAGGATGTCAAGCACATCCCAGACTCTGAGCTGTCAGGACAGAGCCCAACTCTGGGCTCCAACTCAGAACCGTGAGATTATGACCTGAGCCAAAGTGGGAGGATTAACCGACTGAGCCACCCAGGCGCCCCTTGAATGCTACCTTTTAAGGTGAGTATCATTTTTATACTATAGATGTGAAAATCCAGGCTTTAGAATACCAAGAAATTTGCCCCCAAACAATATTATTAGCACACATTAGAGACACAAACCTTGAACTTCTAATTTTAAATTATGTATAATTTTCACAAAATGCACAAAATGTTTGCCATGTTCCAAATTAAGATTGTCATCAGGAGTGAATTTCATGCTGCACTCTGAAAGTCTTCCTTCTTATACTAGTTTAAGTGAACTGTACCTGAGACTGAGAGAGAAAAGGAACTTTCTCTTTGTCAAAGTAGGAAGCATATGAGCATTTTGAAGCACAAGTCCTGAAGCCATTCATATTTGGGTTTGAATTCCATCTCTGCAATTTAGCTGCTTTGGGACTTTGGATATATTACTAAATATTTCTAACTTTAAGTTTCTTCATCTATAAAATAAGTGTAATAACAGCATATATGATAGAGTGATACTAGATGAATTGAAATGATACACAAAAGTACTAGCCAACCATAGACAAAAAGCTTGCTATTATTTACATTATTAATAAGAACTGGAATAGGGATACAAAAAGACAGAGGAAGGAAAACTCTTGGACCTAACATTTCATTGGCAATTTGGGCTCACATGAAATATTACTCTGAGGGGGCGCCTGGGTGGCTCAGTCGGTTAAGCGTCCGACTTCAGTTCAGGTCACGATCTCACGGTCCGTGAGTTCGAGCCCCGCGTAGGCTCTGGGCTGATGGCTCAGAGCCTGGAGCCTGCTTCCGATTCTGTGTCTCCCTCTCTCTCTGCCCCTCCCCCGTTCATGCCCTCTGTCTCTCTCTGTCTCAAAAATAAATAAAACGTTAAAAAAAATTAAAAAAAAATATTACTCTGAGAAGATTCCTCAGAGGAGGCCTAAGAAACTGGTTATTTAGTACTTGGGGACATCTCCACCCTACTCACTGTTATCACTTTGATTCATGCTGTTGTACTAGTTTGTTTTCCTTTCCTGCATTTCATTGTGCTTGTTTGTTTTCCTTTCCTGTATTCCATTTTGGCATTTCTCATGTCTGATGCACCTCACACTGCCAATGCACTTGACTGCTTAGCCTCACACATCAGGGAGGGATTATTTATTATAACTGCACATTTTTGTTTCGGTACAACTGAAGTCAAAAGTCTTCGCATGTGTCAGCATACTGATAGATGTATATTCAACAAAGGAGAGGATTTCAGCAAATCTAGGATTCTTCCATAGTTTATCTGCATAATTTAAGCAAATGGAAGGTGGTGGGTGTTTCCCATAAATGTTATCAAGACAATAATTTCCCTAGACTGTACTATTTTGATTTTGCAGAAGTAGTCTAGGTACCTAACTGTATTTCCTTTTCTCAAGAAGAAATTTATGAATTTACCTTTGTTTATTTCTCTGATAAAACTTAACCTTCAACAGTAATCCTGAAAGTGCATATTTCCGTTATGAAATGAATTATTTTTTAAGTAACAGTATAATTTGTTTTACATTCCTGTGTGTCTCACTTATCTTCAAAGTAAAAGATATTTCACGTAGTCCTATAGAACAATTAGGTAGATGCACATTTTTTGTGTGTATGCAGCATTTAATAAATTTTGAATGAATGCTTCATTTAACTGATGGATGATTATCTGATTAAACTGATGATTTTTCTCTGATTTAAGAATACTGACTTAAATTGGCTTGTCTTGACACCATTTAAAACACATATGAACTAGAAAAATAAACAAATTATATCACAATTTTAGACTGTCTGACTTTTAATAAGTGCCAATTACTTTTAGATCCTTAATAAAAAAAATAAATGAATATATATGTGTGTATATATATGTTTTTTTTTCAGAGCATAAGGAGAATATTAGTACCAAGTGATGTCTACAACAGGTATGAATAACTAGTAGCTGCCTTAACAAAACAGAAAAAAGTTTGTTAACTACTTCTATCACTAAGAGGTTTATTTCATAATTATAAGTAATTAATTTAAAACTTTCAGAAGCCTATAATTAAATTTTAAATTTGAAAATATTCACCTCAGATGTGATTTTCTGTCAAAGAGTCCTTATATGGGTACAACTATTAAAAGAAGACAAGATTGTGAAGTAATGTCTTGAAATTAGGGTATCAATAGAAGAACAATAAAGTTTCTTTGTTGTCTCCTGCTGTAGTAGTTAATTGGCCTTTTATAAGCCACATGGATGCCGAACTTCTTTAATTTAGCCTTGCAAATATATCTATTTAAGGATGCAATTATAATCAGTCAATATGTAAACCAAACTGATTATAACCAATATATAACCAAACTGAATGTTGAAGAAAGGAAAGCAAATAGATGTATGCTTTAAAAAAAAGCATAATTTGAAAAAGACATTTATCTTTTCTTTTACTCACAAAATATCTTGCAAAGTATTGGCCACAAGTTAGGTAACCTATATTAACTGCTGATTGATTTATCCTTCAGTCTAAAGTCTTAATATTGTTTTAAGAATATTTATTAAAATTGGTAATAAGCTCCCTCCAAAAACTGAGTTAGTCTTCCTTCTAGATAGACTAAGAATTAGATTTACATGAGACACATTAAGAAGAAGAAGAAGAAGAAAAAGGTTTATTTTGTGTGCATGGAGGCCCAATGATGAAACTGAGATCTAAAGAAAAGACAAAGGCAGCCACAGTTTTTATATTTTTCAGACAAAGAGACAATAAATCAAAGAGTAATTGACAGGACAAAGAAGATTTACCTTTGGGAGCTACAGTTAGTAAGGAATTCTATACAGAATATGGGCTTGGGTAGTAAATGAGTAAAAAGTAAGTGTTTTTGTACAGCATTCTCAGATCCAAATTTCCTATACCTGGTGATAAGGATGTGTTTTATCTCCTGGTAAAGAGAAGGTATCTTTCATTTGGAAGATTTATTTTGTGCTTCCAGAGGGACAGAGGAGAATCTGAGCATCCTTCTTACGCAGCTTATCTCTTAAGTAACTTGTGTTTAAAATGATCAATATGCCAAAGTGGCACGTTTTGGGTGGCCTGCCCTTGGCCTCCACAGGGTCATACCAAAGACTCAATGCCAAGGTGAATGCATCAGACATTCAGAGCAATTCTAAGACATTCTAAGACAATTAGAAGCTTCAAGAATCTACTCTTCTTCTATACCTCAAGCCACAAAGCTTATTATTTGTTTAATTTACTGTGCTTTGATCATTTATCATTTGTGGTTGTTCGTAAATGAAACTAGGCTTACATTTTATAGACACGAATGCATTTTATGTGTTTTTGAGCCCAGCATTAGTCAGTGGTAGCTTTGTTCATATAATGCTATTAACTTATGGGTTAAAGCAAAGAAGGACCCTTGAACAATTTGGAATTCAAATAAAAATGCTTCTTGATTTATCTTCTTCGTAATTCAATCAGAAGTGAAACAGCTAAATATATACAACTCAAAAAACATTCCTTTAAACTTTTATTCAATTTTATTGTTTTTTTTCCCCCAACAGATCCAAACATTTTACTTTTCTATTTAACTTATTAGGGGCATCTTAAATAATGTCCCTAGATACTTATTGCCAGCTAAATTATTTGCCAGCTTCATACCTTCACAACTCCTGCTTAATGGTCAAATCATTAGCATTTGGTTCTATTTCTACTAAAGCTACCAGCGCCAAGGTACAACAGAGAGGAGTATTAACAATATTCCTTTTTTTTAATTAAAAAAAATTTTTTTAACGTTTATTTTTGAGACAGAGAGAGACAGAGCATGAACGGGGGAAGGTCAGAGAGAGAGGGAGACACAGAATCTGAAACAGGCTCCAGGCTCTGAGCTGTCAGCACAGAGCCCAACAAGGGGCTCAAACTCACAGACTGTGAGATCATGACCTGAGTTGAAATCAGATGCTTAACCGACAGAGCCACCCAGGCGCCCCAGCAATGTTCTTAAACTAAATGTTACCTCTGTACTTATCAATACAAATGACTCTTATGTAACCTGATATCAAGGCATTATGCAACACAAGTCTCATTGTGTCCCCATTATGGTATCGTCTGGAAAATGAGCTAGAAATTTACTAATGAAAGATTTCTGGATCATAGTTATATTTGAAAAGAACATATTATCCAACTTGTAATTTTCATATTAGAATTAAATAAAGACTTCGAATGCATTTTTTTGAGATTTTACCTGAAGTCTTTCAATTAGATAATCTATAAAACATTATCTGAACATCTTACTACATATTACCCCCATTGTAGTAATTTAAATAAATGGTAATATATTACGGTTGAAATGACTACATCTTTGAGAATTCTATAGACAAGGTATATGAGTTTCCTGCCTGTCATATTTATAAACAAACATTGAATCGAATTGCATTTATAATATTTCAGCATTGGATGACATTTATTCCTACTTGAGATTTCAAATGAGCTCAAGGAATGACTTCAGAGTCAAGCTGTGACCATATAAATATAAGCTTTGAGACAAACAAGTAGATTTCCTTTCTCTGTCACAGGGTTATATATTTTGCCGTTGCCAAGCAAAAAGACTTTGCATATGCCAGTAGAATCTCTTTTTGTAATGGTGACCTTATGTGCTTTTGACATCCTCTTTCCATTTGATGAAGGGAGGCACTCAAGTCAGCTTTGGAAGGAAAAAGCCTCATGAATAATAGCTTGACACAAAATCTTCAGATCTAGCATATTATGCTGTGATAATCAAATCCCCCTGGATTTGCATCATCTTTTGATTTAAAGTAGAGCCTACATACCAGAGAGAAGATCAAACTCTAGCACATGTTATTCATTCAATTTTTTGTCTTCCATATGGCCCTTGCATAAAGTGTGTCTTTGCTATCAGATTTAAACATTCTCTCCATTTTTCCATTAACTGATAAAGATTCAACCACAGTATATGTCATATTCTGCACTAGTACATTTGCTTTTACTATTATTCATGATGCTTTGAACTAATTATTGCTAATAATTTTCCCAATTAGACACCTCAACCCTGATCTCCATCCTTCCTGGGAGCTCTCTGATCTCCCTTTTGGGAAACTCCAGTTTATGTCATCTTGGTGGAAAATAGTGCAGAGATTCGTTACTCTCATGATCAAGGTTGGCAAATCATACGAGTTCTCTGGTAACTCCAAGTCCTGTGCAAGAATATGGGGAGATGTGATAATCAATCTCTGCAGTGGCAGTGCCAGATTGCAAACCAAAGTATCACTGACATTTGTTATGATTCTTGCTATACAATGCTTCCTGTTTCCCTTAGCCTTCCTCCCATTTAAACTGACTTCTTGGTCTCTTGAGTGCTTAAGACAGACTAAAACTAATTTCCGAATTTGTAACCAAAGTATTCCAGGTGAAACTAAGACTCTAAGGGAGGTACAATCATTCCTGACATGCATAGCTGGTAACAGCAGAACACAATTATGCATTTAGATCAATTCTAATACTGACCCTAGTTCTCTTTCCCCTACACCAAAGTTTCTTTCTTCAGATAGCTAGATTCTGTGTAACTATATTTTTTTAATGCACTAGCTCCTTAACAGAGTAAATATGTTTTCAGAATGAAAACAAATGGAATTGATTCATATAGTATGTTTTATTAGTTATCTGTTTTCTCTTATCGTGCCTAGAATCACAACTGATACTTCTGAGGTTATCAATAAATAAAAAACTGAGAAAAGCTTTATCATAAAATTCAATAAAATTTTTGTAATGAATAAATAAATTTTAATAATATGGAGACAGACCAGCTAATTCAGTAACACTCAAATTCAAGTACATAGCTCTCTTTTACTTGGTGTATTTAATATGTACAAAGTGGAACACCATTTTTATTATCTGATCAAAGAAAACCTTCTGTATCCATGAACTTTTTTTATATCTTTAAAAGACATGAATCTAAATTCTTAAAGGAAATATTTTGATATAATTTAACCTAATTTAATTTAATTTTTAATTATAGAAATATGCAAAAGGACTTTTATTTAGAGGCTTATGTTTCTTTCAGCTGAGGTCAACTTTGAAATACCCACCTGTCAAGCTTCCAGAGTTATCAACAATTCTAATGCTTTGGGTACATACAAATTTTAGCATCTTAAATGTATTCCATTTTCTTTCCAGTAAGTATTAATTTGATCGTATCACAAATTCATGCTTCATTAAAGTATTTTGAATTCATTCAAATTCAGCAAGATCACTCCATCCACACCATATTTTTTGATTTAAATAAATTCCTCTAAGGTAGGGATTACCAAGCCTTTGATCTCTCACAAAAAGAGACATAGAAGCTTAATCTAGAACACACTTCATAAGTTTTTTGAATGAATGAATGCATTAAAATATATACATATATATATTTTTAATGTTCCTCAAAGATCTGTGAGAATGAATCAAAATTAATCTCTTAAAATGACAATATTCATGATTCTACCTTCTTTTGGAAGTCCAGGCTATATGACTACAAAGAAAGTCTGCCCCAAATTTCAAAGACTTGGCAGTGAATTAAATCTAACCTAAAGTATACATTGAGACAAAGGTATTTCTCAATTACTGTTTAAAAAAAAAAATTCAAAGAGCAAAGATTATAAATAGATAAATAAATAAGTAAACCCAATGAATGAACAAAGCAGATTTTCATAACGAGGTTGCAGTTTCCAGTTGGTATGCTAACTAGTTTAAGTTTTTTAAAAACACTATTCATATACTTCTATTACCAGTAAGCATCTTAATTTAATCCCATCATTTCCCAAAAAATCACTTTGAATTTTATTTTTTATATTTATAAACTCTACCTTTATCTGAAGTTTTAACTCCATAAAAAATGCTACACTTTCCTTAAACATAAATCCACAAATCTTTATTGAAACCTATCTTGCACAGGCTGACTTGGACCGTATATCAGTCCAGTTGCTGCCCTTGAATTGCAGGGATTGTAAACCACAGCGGTCAAAAATAGTTACTTCTGATTCTTTTTGTGAAGAATTTAAGAATTCTAAGCAGTTAGGAAACCCATCAGAATTTTTTTATGTTTCATGTTTCAAAATTTTGTATTTATCTGAAGTGAAAGATTAAAAACTCCACTAAAATTTTATAGTCAATATAACATTTTAAATAATCGTCCTTTTACGCTTTGGATTACAGTTTCATCAGATTTACACAAAACACGTGAATTTCTCTAAAATTAGTCCTGCTTTTCCTCTTTCCTTTCCTTTCCTTTCCTTTCCTTTTCTTTTTTTCTTTTTCTCTTTCCTTTCCTTTCCTTTCCTTTCCTTTCCTTTCCTTTTCTTTTCTTTTCTAACAGTTAGCTTACCTGTTCACCATTGAATTGGTCTCTGCAGAATAAAACACCAGGTTGCCATAATATTCACAAATTAGTCCACATCAATAAAATGATCAGCACCTATTTAGTGCTTCAAAATATGTTATTTTTCTTAGGGTACTGTGTATTTATAGGCTCAAGAAGTGGTATGGAATAATCTAAGCTGCGAAGCAAAATAGTGTGAACAGGTGTATTTGTGCTTAAGATGACTATATTAAAGACATAGTTAAAAGGTGTATATTCCTGTTAAGATAACTCCTTTTGAAGGAGTGGGCGAGCAATAGTCTGTAGTCTACAGATTGAATCAAGAAATTTTCTTGGATGAGAAATAAAGGAGCCAGAGGTCACAAACTATTCAAATTTTTAATCAAGACACTTGATTCAAGTTTCTCATGCTCATATGTTCATGTCTATCCTTCTTAAATTTAGTACAACTCCTGTGAATGGCTGTGAATCACAGCATATGATGTACTAACAGGTATAACCTTTTCTTAGCCTCCTTCCAAAAACCTAAGATTTCCAGGGTAACTATGTGTTGGCTGTGCATCACCTAACAAGATATTCCAACCAGTACAACTGAATGTTCTCCCCTATATTCTAAGCAGCACATTCCCTCACAAGACTGGAATATTTTACTGAATTCAATAGACAAGGTGGGCTCAATCCCCTGCACCCTTGCTACAATCTTGTTTTGTTTTGTTTTGTTTGTTTCTCCTGCCTAACGTGACATGAAATAGTCATAATCCTTAAGTTTCAGTTTATTCACATATCACCTGCAAATTAAACCCCCAAAGCTGAAATGAATGAGATGTGTCTTGCCAGCATAGAACAGAGAGATCTAGTAAGTACTCTTCATAATATATTTTAACTAATGGAGTTGGGAGCAGTGATATCTGATCAGTTCTCTCCTCCCTTCCCCTCCCCACCCCTCCTCTTTTTTCTCTTCTCAGCTGTCTTCCATGTATTCCAGATCCTTAGCGAAATTTGTTAAATCTATACAGCCTTTTGTTATATCTCTTGAAGAAATGGGTACGGAAAATAAATCACTATTTTAAAGGAAAGCATATGGAAATTGTCGAAGGACTATGTGGCAAAATGTTGGGGAGGAGGAAGTGAAATAAGAGAAAGACCTAGAACAGCTATTCAGACTAAAAGGTGGTAAGTGGTAGATAAAATTTATTGACACTTTCCATGAAGGCTTTGAAAATATTTGAGACACTGGACTTAAATTGCATGATCATTTAAGTACACATAGTTCTTAGAATAATGCTTGGCATATAGTCAACACTGTGTGTGTGTTAACTGCTATTAACATATTATTATTATTGTTGCTAATATTTTTATTCCTGCAGTCACCTAGGGTACTGGGTTTGACCTTGTGTTTGCTTGTTTGTCTTGGTTTTTGGATACTTAGGAAATGGGATACCACAGAAAAGTGGAAAACGTAAAGACACTTAGGCTACACATACTATATAGTATCACAATTTCCCCCTCCTAACCTGGCAAATTCTCTATTTAAATAGATTAAATGTATATTACACACACACTTAATCTGTTTATTAGTATGAAGTGGGTAAGAAAAATTATCTAGGTTAGAGTTGTAGTCAGAAGCTTTAACCCTCATGAGATCTGTGCCTTGTCAAAATAAATAAATACAGAAAAAAAAAGTTCTTAGAACCTTGATTTCTGTCTCATAGGCCCATTGTGAAAGTTAATTACATTAACTTTATAAAATCCTTTTTATCCATGTATTCATTTATTCATTAAAAAGTAATTATTTTCATGGTTAGCATTATTATAGCTACACAAGATAAAATTGTGAAAAAGATGATGTCTGCCTCCATGGAGCTTTTATTCTTGTCTTTAGGAGATAGAGAATGAATAAGTTAGTACAAATAAATAAACAATGTAATTACAAAGTGTGGGGGCGCTAATAAAGCAAACAGCCTGATCTGATAAAGAGTAATTAGAACGTGGCAGAAAGTATCTCTGAGGAGGTCTCATTTAAGCTGGGACTTGAAAGTTGAGTAAATGCCATACAGAGAGAAAAATAGAAAGTGTAAAGAGTCTGAACGTGGAGCAAACTTGACATATCTGAAGATCAACAAAGAGATAAGTATGACTAGAATGAAGTGAATAGCAAAGGAGACCAGATGGGACATGGAGGCAGAAACAGTATATATGAGTCAGGCATAGAGTTTGATATTATTCTAAATTCAAGGGGAGCCATGGGAAGACTTAATGAGAACAATGGTGGGTAACATATCTGATTCTTTTTTTTTTTAGATCACTGGCTACCCTAAGAAGAAAACATTATCAAGAGATAAGCACAGAAACAGGGAAACTGGTTAAGAGTCAGGTGTTAACCAGTCATGTGGTAGCATTACAGATAGAAGTAAAGAAAGCCTATCTTTATTTTGGAGGTAGAAACAACAAGGATTAATGGATTGCTTATAAGTAATGAGAAAAAGGAAATAAAAGTGACTCCAAGTTTTTTAGCTTAAAGATCTCAGTGGGGGATAGTGCCATTTACAAAGGAGGAAAATTCAATGGAAGGAACATGTTTTGACTGATATATTTCACTGCAATGGGGGTTGGTGGGCTTGAAGACATAAACTTGTTGTATTTATGATGTTACACTTCAAAGAGAAAATGACTCTGGCACTCTATGGGATCTATGGTGACATAGAGTTGGGAGTCAAAAGCAAATTGTGTTTATTCTAAATATAAAACTGGGCGGGATTAACTAAGGAAATTATATAGGGAAGCATGATTAAAAATGAACTCTACGGCACAAAAACCAACATTCAGATCAATGTAACAGAATAGAGAACCCAGAAATGCGCCCACAAACATATGGCCAACTAATCTTTGACGAAGCAGCAAAGACTATCCAATGGAATAAAAACAGTCTCTTCAGCAAGTTGGTGCTGGGAAAACTGGAGAGCGACATGCAAAAAAATGAACCTGGACCACTTGCTTACACCATACACAAAAATAAACTCAAAATGGATGAAAGACCTCAATGTAAGACAGGAAGCCATCAAAATCCTCGAGGAGAAAGTAGGCAAAAACATCTTTGACCTTGGCCGCAGGAACTTCTTACTCAACACGCCTCCGGAGGCAAGAGAAACAAAAGCAAAAATGAACTATTGGGACCTCATCAAAATAAAAAGCTTTTGCACAGCAAAAGAAACAACCAGCAAAATTGAAAGATGACTGATGGAATGGGAAAAGATATTTGCAGACGACATATCAGGTAAAGGGTTAGTATCCAACATCTATAAAGAACTTATCAAACTCAACACCCAAAAAAACAAATAATCCTGTGAAGAAATGGGCAAAAGATATGAATAGACACTTCTCCAAAGAAGACATCCAGATGGCCAACCGACACATGAAAAAATGCTCAACATCACTCATCATCAGGGAAATACAAATCAACACCACAATGAGATACCACCTCACACCTGTCAGAATGGCTAACATTAACAATTCAGGCAATGACAGATGTTGGCGAGGATGCAAAGAAAGAGGATCTCTTTTGCACTGCTGGTGGGAATGCAAACTGGTGCAGCTACTCTGGGAAACAGTATGGAGGTTACTCAAAAAATTAAAAATGGAACTACCCTATGACCCAGCAATTGCAGTACTAGGTATTTATCCAAGGGAATCAGGTATGCTGTTTTCAAGGGGCACATGCACCCCAATGTTTACAACTGCACTATCAACAATAGCCAAAGTATGGAAAGAGCCCAAATGTCCATCAGTGGGTGAATGGACAAAGAAGATGTGGGATATATATACAATGGAGTATTACTTGGCAATCAAAAAGAATGAAATCTTGCCATTCGCAACTATGTGGATGGAACTAGAGGGTATTATGATAAGTGAAATTAGTCAAAAAAAGACAAATATCATATGACTTCACTCATATGAGGACGTTAAGAGACAAAACAGATGAACATAAGGGAAGGGAAGCAAAAATAATATAAAAACAGGGAGGGGGCAAAAACATAAGAGATTCTTGAATATGGAGAACAGAGGGTTGCTGGAGGGGTTGTGGGAGGGGGGATGGGCTAAATGGGTAAGGGGGATTAAGGAATCTACTCCTGAAATCACTGTTGCACTATATGCTAACTAACTTGGATGTAAATTAAAAAAAGAAATTAAAAAAAGAAAAAAAAATGAACTCTGGAGCATTCCAAAATTTAGACACCAACTATAGAAAAAGAGAAAGAGAGAAAAAAGAAGAAGAAGAAGGAGGAGGAGGAGGAGGAAACAGAGAAGCAGAGAAAGAGTATGTAATTAAAAAAAAAAAATCAGCCAGTTGTAACACACCAGAAATTAGGAGAAGAAAGTGTTTCTAAAAACACTGGGTGGTCATGGGAAAATTACTTAGTGTCTTTGTGATACTCAATTTCTTCTTCTCTAAAATGGGATGATAATCTCACCAACCTGAGAGTGTTTTTGTGAGGATTAACTGATCTAATATACTTAATGCACTTAGGTACATAGGAAGCTCAACAGAAGAGTTTGCTCCTAAGAAAAGTATGAAAGACTACTTAAATGCTTGCTAAGAGGTTGAGTAAGAAGAGGATCTGATGAGTAAATTGACTATTGGTTTGTCAGCATGGTAGTTGCTATAGCATTAATTAGGCAGTTGAGTAGCAAGGATGTCAGTGGATCACAATGCCTCAAAAAGTGAATGAGATTATTAATAGAAGAAGCTACATGTAACCAATTCTGTTGAGAGGGGTGTCTGTGTGTGTGTGTGTGTGTGTGTGTGTGTGTGTGTGTGTCTGTGTGAAAGCAGACAACTAGGTGGAGGCTTGAAATGCGTTTGGAGAGAGAACTAAAAGAGAAGTTTAGGGGCACATGATTGGCTAAATCAGTTAAGTGTCTGACTCTTGATTTTGGCTCAAGTCATGACCTCACAGTTTGTGGATTCGAGCCCCACATCAGGCTCTACACTGACAGTGTGGAGCCTGTTTGGGATTCTCCCTCTCCCACTCTCTCTGCCCCTCCCCTGCTTGCTCTTTCTCTCTCTCTCAAAATAAATAAACTTAAAAAAAAATAAAGAGTATTTTTGTTAGATAGTGGACATTAAAAACAAAATGTGAACTTCTGGAGTAAAGCCTTGAAGAAGTAAATAAAATGCCTATTATATAGTAGGTTTTTAGCAAAATAGACCTAGTTTTCTCATCAATGTATTTTATCACCATTAATCACCAACATATCATTAAGTCAGTACACTTCCCAGAGCTAACCTAAGAAATGAATCCATGCTATCTCAAGTTGAATGAGAAAGAATAGATCAGCTCACAGAACTGAATTCCCTGAATAGGATAGCCTCAGGTATGAATCAAAGGTCACACACGATAGCATCAAATCCTTATCTTTTTTCTATTGTCCATTTACCTACTCTCCAGGTCTAATATGCTCCTACAGTAGAGAACCTGGAGGAAAAAGAAATACAGTAAAACCTTGGTGTGCAAGCATAATTTGTTCCGGTAACATGCTTGTAATCCAAAGCACTTGTATATCAAAGTGAATTTCTCCATTAGAAATCATGGAAATGCAGATGATTTGTTCCACAACCCAAAACTATTCATGTAAAAATGATTACAATACTGTAATATAATACTAAATAATAAAGAAAATACAAAATATAAAGAAAAATGAACAAATTAACCTGCACTTACCTTTGAAAACCTTCATGGCTGGTGTGAGGGAGACCAGAGAGAGGAGGGTTATTGTGTAAGTCAATTTCCACTATCACTAACAGATGTTGACTATAGGACAGTATTAATACATTCTTGTCATACACGGTATTTAATGTAATGACAATAAGGTAGCAGAGGAAAGGGTCTATATGTGCAGGCAGCCTGACCTAGAATGAAGCAAAGCATCCCTTAGCATACTCTTGTATGGAAAAGCAAAGACTGTCCATAGGTGCTTTGAAGCGACAAAGTGACAAAGACACCTACACTAGTGCCAATTGTGGGCACCTTCCAGCTTTCTGAAAAATCACCCATTTCTGCCAAACACCAAGGCCTGCGACCCAGCATCTGAGCATGAGAGATGATCACCCACAATCCTGCAGAGAGAGAGAAAAAGAGAGAGAAAGAAAAAGAGAGAGAAAGAGAAGAACCATTGGCTCAGTTGTGATCATGTAACATTCGGTGTCACGTACTACTTGTATTGCGGGACATGGCTCATTTATCAAGTTAGAATTTATTAGAATTGTTTGCTCTTCTTGCGGAACACTCACAGAACAAGCTACTCACAATCCAAGGTTTTACTTTCATGGTCTTGATTAATAGTTCAGGTGAAAACATTTGCAAGCGTATGATTTCCCTCCCTGGCTTCAGTCAACACCAATCCCTGAATGTAGCCAGGGACATAGAGGGCTTAAATTGGCCAGGACTGCCTAAGTTTTGGGGATTCGGGAAAAAGTGGAGTCAACACCAACCTAAATGAATAAAGGATAAAATATGTTTATTTCAGAAGGGAGAGAAGTAGTTTCCAAGGAGGTGCTCCCAGATCAAACAAACAAAAAACCCAAAAGTGTGTCTATTCCAGCCATCCAATAAAGAACAGTTCCACACCTCATGTGCTCTCCTGTCCTCTTTAACTGGGTCTGTGATCTTTTATGTTCTTTCTTAGGGTGACTAGAAGGCATCTCACCATGCTCTGCTATTCCAGTTATAGATAATTATCCTTTTTTTTTGGACTCCATCCTGATGAAGTTATATTTATTATTCTCTTCTTGCTTCTCCCCTCTTGGCTGCTGGCTTCCTCTCTTCTATTATTTCTAGGGACCGGGGTACCTGGGTGGCTTACTCGGTTAAGTGTTAGAATTGGGTTCAGGTCATGATCTCATGGTTCATGAGTTTGAGCTCCACATTGGCTTCTCTGCTTAAGCACAGAGCCTGCTTCAGATCCTCTGTCTCCCTCTCTCTGTCTGCCCCATCCTTGCTCACTCACGCCATCTCTCTCTCTCTCTCTCTCTCTCCCTAAAAAACAAGCGTTTACATTTTCTATGGAGTACTTATTTGTAAGGAGAAGTACCAGGTCATCTATCCTTCTACTTCCTGGTCAACAATTCTGCTGGGTCATTGGAGACTTCTCTCTACACAAGAAAATATTTTTGTGTTCGTGCCCCAAAAGAAATTCTGCATTTGTGTGTGAAGATCCTGACGCCTCTGTTAAAGGGCTGCAAGGGAAGGAAACTTCCACCCTCACTTTGAAGGGAATCTCTTAGAACAGAAAAAAAAAAAAAAATCTCTTTTAACTAACGTTTCCTAAGTTCTTCATTTTTATATGTTCTACCCTCACAGTATACAAAAGGGAGTCTATTATGTTTTCAAGGCCTAGAGAGAAAATTCTATCCTCTTTCTGCTGAATATGCAATAAATTTCTATCTCCTCTCTCTTCTCCAGTATCCCGATATATCCTTCATGTGAGTGGATGGATGGTGACTGTAAGTGGACCCAGACTTAGTATTCAACTTTCAATTTGCAGTCTCTGCACAGTGACTCAGACCTGTTCTGAGCAAAGGTCAAAGTACTGCCATCGTAAAACAAAATGCTCAAAAATATATTAAATGCATAAGTTGGGAAAAGGTGTTCAACCTCTTTCTGGGTCACAGTTGCATTCTCTTAAAGGTAACCCCAGTCTGATGTTTTAGCAATAACTTGTGATCATTTCTGACTTGCAATGTCATGGTCCTCCTTTAGAACAGCTTGCCAGAAGTAGTGAACACGCCTTTACGGATTCCTCAGTGGGGGTCTTTTAAACACTAAGTTTGGCTTCAGTATATTCCTAAGAAGAGGAGTTTACTCAGACTTACTCAAATAATGACCTACTGTACCCCCAAAAGCTCTTTATGCACTTAATGAGAATACAGGAAAATAAGACACTATTTTAAAGTACTTTTATGGAAGGGGGATGAGAGAGAAAGATGAAAGGCCACATCTCTTTTTCTGTTCCTGTCAAGGACAACTTCTCTTGTTGTTTGAATGAATATTCCTGTAAAACCTCTTCTGCTTATCATCATACCTTAAGATAATGATGTGCATAAAAAAAAAGTTATTGAATGGGGCACCTGGGTGGCTCAGTAGGTTAAGAATCCAGCTTTGGCTCAGGTCATGATATCATGGTTCATGAGTTTGAGCCGTGCATCAGGCTCGGCACTGACAGCTCAGAGCCTGGAGCCTGCTTCCATTCTCCATCTCCCTCTCTTTCTTTGCCCCTCCCTAGCTTGGGTGCTTGCTCTCTCTTGAAAATAAATAAATATTTTAAAAATTATTAAAGCACATGTACTCGTTTCTACTTCTTCCCACTTTCTTTCAGTTCCTGACTTAAAAAAAACTACATGGAAGGTTACACTCCAACATATTTTTTATTTTAGCTCCCAAGAAATTGACAGACTAAGGGAAGCATGATGGACTATGCAAACCCTGTAATTGTGAGAATCCAAGAAGTCAGTTCTTCTGTGAAAGGCTGGAGAGGTCAGTGAGAGACTAAGAGAAAAATTACCAGGTGTACTCACAACTGCAAAGAAAAGACCTCCCCCCCCCCCCCATTCCTGAAACCAGCCAGGGCTGCCCAGTTGTGGTTTGAAATAAAGGCGGGAACCAATCAAGTTCTGCTGAGCGTTCAAATTTAAATGTCAACCAATAACAGCTCTGTAACCTCAAAAAATCCCTAACTTGTTTGTGCCTGTCTATAAAAGAAGCTGTAAGATCCTTGCTCGGGGCCTCTTAGCGTCACCGGCAACGAGTGCGCGGAGGACCGGGTTCGAACCTGCAATAAATGACCCTTGCCACTTGGCTTTGACTCTGGACTCTGGTGGTTTGTTTTCGGGGCTCTCTCGAATCGGGGCATATCATCAGGGGCTCTGTCATCAGCATTTTTTCAGACAAGACCACCCTGTCCCAGACTCAAGGCTCTGTCAGTGTGAATGAGTCTCTGGCTGAGGCAAACAGGATCTCTTCTGGAGGCTTTCATGAGATTAAGTGATGTGAACTAAGAGACAGATTGGCAACTGGGAGACATTTCTTTCAATGTAAGAGACACAGTATTTACATTTTTACATATCTGAAAACCAGGTGTATCTTAAATGTACAAGAGTGACACATGATAAATCGATATTCAAGTAAATCTGAATCAGCTGATTTTATAAGAATAAAATAAAAATTCTAAGTAATAACCAAATATTCTTTTATAGTTTAATTGCTGGCTAATTTTTCTTTGTCATTGGTGATTAAAATGATAATGCTCGATTCCAAGGAGCAACTGCCAAAATAAACTAGTGATAAAACAAAGCTGACATCCCACCTTCGCAGAATCTTAGTGGTGTCTTCCACAGGGGTGTGAGGTTATTAACAAAGGTTTTAAGGTCTCGTTTAAGATAAGGGCTTGGTTAGCTATTTTTGTTTTTGTTTTTATTTTTTGTTTTTTTTTGTTTTTTTTTTTCCTTTGCCTTCTTTCCGGTTTGATAAAGGCTCAATTAGAATTGGGTAAATTAGTGAGTAAGAGTCAAAGATTAGTAGACAGAATGAGGCAGGGCTTAGAAGTAAGCCTTGAAGGGTAAACAGATGTTTAATACTAGCTACTGATTGCTCTGGGAAGGGGATAAGTACTCTAATAACAGTAAGATTAGTTTCATGGTGTTCAAAAAATGGATTTTTGAAAAATTCCCAAGACAAACAATAAATTTGATTCACACCAGTAGCACTATGTCATAATTCTTATACAGATTGGGATTATAACATGCCGAAGTAGTGTCTTCTCAAATTCTTCACTTATACCAATTTTATTTTATTTTCTTAAGTTTTATTTATTTATTTTGAGAGAGAGAGAAAAAAACATAAGACAGCATGAGTTGGGGAAGGACAGAGAGAAAGGGAGGGAGACCATCCCAAGCCGACTCCATGCTGTCAGCGTGGAACCCAATGCAAGGCTTCATCTTACAAACCCTGAGATCATGACCCAAGCCGAAACACAGTAGGCCACTTAACCAAGTGAGACACCCAGGAGCCTCACCTGTACTAATTAAAAAAAAAAAAAAAAAAGCAAAAAATTTCTAATTAATAATACGTCTCATCATTTTAAGCCTAACTAGATAGACAGTCTTGCTAAAAATGAACCCAAAGGGAGGGAAAGTGCAATTTTTTTATACTTGGGGCTTAGCTAGCATCAAGGAAGAGAACACAGGTACTGTATTCTATCATTTCTGGCACCTC
Source organism: Panthera uncia (assembly GCF_023721935.1). NCBI lineage: Eukaryota > Metazoa > Chordata > Mammalia > Carnivora > Felidae > Panthera > Panthera uncia. The sequence goes on along the minus strand of NC_064808.1, from coordinate 21,142,047 downwards.
TACCAACCCACATTTTGCATTAAAGAGAAATAGGTAAAATATGTATTAATGGTATAGCCCTTGAGGATCAGGGATACCTTCCAGTTATACCTATTTAGTGATGCTTTGACTTAAAAGGACAAAAAGATAGTGTTAAAAAGAAACAGGAACAATATGGAGTCACTTTTGCTAACTCCCACCAAGAATTAATACGGAACCCAAATGCAGTTGCAGCCTCTCCCAGGAGTGGAATTTTTTTAAACCAATCAGTCTGGAATTTTCTGATCAGCACTAGTGAGGTAATCTGCATAATCAAACCCCCTACCTTTTCCCCCTAGGGAAGGTGACCTTACCTGAATCAATCCTTCCTTTTCTTTTGCTAATAATGTTCTCATCCTGCCTGTGTCTGCCTATAAAGGCTTCCATTTTGTTCAACTGTGCATAGCTCCTATTTGCTAGATGGAATGCTGTTGATTCATGAGTCTTGAATAAAGCCAATTAGATTTTCAAATTTACGCAGTTGAATTTTGGCTTTATAACAATAGTAAGCAAGACTGACAATTTCAGAAAATATTTTAATGGCTTTGGAAGTTTTATAATTCCTCCTATTTATTGTGCTGTAAGTGTTCAAGGGGAACAGATTTTGCCTCAGCAAAATACACCTCTTTGGGAAAAGGCTTAACTTCAGATGATTATTTTTAAGAAACAGACACAGGTTAAGTAAAAGTTAACCTTCAGTAAGAGAAATTTACATTTGTGAGGGAAATCTCCATTTGTAAAAGTGTCTCCTTCTCTGTATGAGGAAGAGGAGGAGGACTAAATCTCTAGAAACTCTTATCAATGGTGAAGACAGGAACCTAAATCTGCATAACAACTTTACCCTTGTTTGCTTACTGTGCTTGTCAGATAACCTTCCTTATCTGGCTTCCTCAACCCTTGCAACATCTTCTTTTATCTTTAGCTGGTGATGGTATTTAAAGTGGTGGCTTGAACCATTTCAGAAAATTACTCAGTTTTCCTGGGCATCTCCCATGTATCCAGGAGGTATAGATGTTATTAAACTTCTGTTTGTTTTTCTCCTGTTAATCTGCCTTTTTATTATAGGGGGAGGGAGTCCTCAGCCAAGAAACTAGAGGAGTAGAGAGAAAACTGTTTGTTCTCCCCCATGGTGCTGTGAAATAAGTGTCTACTCTTGAAAATTTCAAGTTATTGAAACTCTGTAGAGCTAAGGATTGAAATGTCACCTTGATTTCCCCTTCAAAGATATACTTCAGGGTTGGGCACCCATACAAGTGTCCAAATAATTTTTCATTTGACACTCAGAACAAATATACCAATCTCTTTAACTTAAATTCTAGAGTATGTAAACATTAAGAAGAGCACTGTAGAATCCTAAAGACCTAAAGGTAAGCCTGAATGTTGGCTTCACAACAGAATTGCACATTCTCTTGAATGGAGGTGGTAAAAGTGATGAGGAGAAACTCTCTAAAGGCTTAATATACAAGGGAAGCCATTTTGGATTTCTTACTTAGTTAACATGACTGTCTACAAACTTTGTTCAAACCCAAAGCCTCATTTATGGTCTACCATGCATGCATTGTACAGCTGTTTTGTGAATGAGTAACCTTAAGGAAAACTAACTTGTCCTTGAAATATCGATCAATTCTCTTACTCTCAACATTACTTCATGATACAATTTGAGATTCTTGACTGTATGCTAATCTATAATCTTTTTAGCTTTTACAAGATGTAGAAAGTATATAACCCTGTGAAAAGTGTTCATTCTCCTAAACACTTTCTTCCCTGTGAAGAGCATGTTTTCCAGGCAGCTGTTTTAACTTGGGCTCAAATAAAATTCTCCTTCTTGCTTTTAGCGATTCTGAAAGGTTTGCTCATTTTGTGTCAACAGAAGTAGGAAGCAGAAAAGGGACAAAACTGTATTTTTCCCCCTCAGATACAACTTACTGTTGAGCAAAAATTCATTCATTCATCTAATTAAAAGATATTGAGCTATTATGTGTCAAGCATAATTTTAGGTGAGAGTTTTAGTAAAATAAGCTAATTTCCTATTCGTGGAGTTTACATTCTGAGTCACAGACAAAATAAATAATCAGGATACTATATAAAATCGCAGATGGTTGGTAGTGCTACAGAGTGAAGAAAAATAATGAAGGGATATTGAGAGAAAAATGATGAAAGGAAGGAAACCCAGAGGAAATTTATTATTCTACATTTCTTTCCCCACATTTTTTTCTTTAATCTTTCTTTCTCAGTCTTCAGTTAAACAGACTGTTACTGTTGAAATAACCCACCAGTCGTCTTACTGTTTGGTTTTTATTTTTCACAGCTGTATCATTTCACTTTATAGTTTTAGAAAATTTCTCAAGCTTTTTTATCCAACTTTTCTTCATCATTGTTTGTCATATTTTTAATTATTAAAGACATTGTTTTACTCTGTGACTGTCCCTTTTTCATTCCAGTCTATTTTTGTTTTATGACTCCAATGTCTTCTCAAATTTTTCCTGAAAACATTATATATATACTTATATATAGAACATATGCATATATATCTGTATATGTATTTAAATTGTGCTCTCTGAATTATTATTGTTTCTTTTGGCATCAATTGTTTCATTTATTGACTTTGATCCTGATATTTTTGCTCATTTCCAAAATAACGTTGATTTTTATTTGTCTTATCGACAAAGTATGAGGTTGGTGTATTCATTTAGCTCTTGTGGTAGGTAGAATAATGGCCTCTGAAAGAGGTCCATGTACTAATCCATGGAACTTTGAACATGTTATATTAAATAATGGCAAAGAGTACTTGAAGTCACAAATAGGATTAATGTGCTATCAACTGAGCTTAAAGCGGAGAGATAATCCTGAATTTTCTGGTAGGTCCAATGTAATTATAAGTGTCCTTAAATGTAAAAGCAGAAAGGTGTCAGAATGATGTAGGGTAAAAAAAAGACACTACTGGCCATTGTTGACTTTAAAGATGGAAGAGGGTCATAAGGCAAAGCGCAGGTGGCCTCTGGAAACCAGAGAAACAACAGCAATACTAACAATGAATCAAGGAACCAAATTCTCCTCTTGAGCTTCCAGAAGATCTGCAGCCCTGTGAACTTCTTGGTTTCAGACCTCTGAGACCAATTTTGGACTTCTGACCTCTAGAATTATATGATAATAATAAATCTGTATCATCTTAAGCCATCAAGTTTGTGGTAAGTAGCTGAAGAAGCTATAGGAATCTGATAAATGGAGTTTCTCTCGGGGTTTTTCTACTGATCTTCAGATCTTTTACTGAAGAGCACTGTCAGTTTTAACTGGCAGGGCAGGGTACAGGTAGGCTAAACTATGTGGTATTCCCTTCTCAGAAGCTAAAATCTATACTAGAGACTGTTAGCCAGGTCCAAGTATATCATTCAATGTTTAGAGTATACTGATCATTTTAAACTGCCAGTAAATACTGTTATTGCAATTACAACAGTGGAAATAGAGCAGTTAAAGGCCATTTACATGAATGGCCCATAGATGTTGGCTAGCAGTAATTATTATTTAGTTTTTGATATATTCCATCTGCTTTTTTGTTTCCAGGAATCGCCAAAATTTTGGATACTTTGATGTTCATTCTCCAATTCATACCTGTAAGTTTTATTCCTGTTTGTACACTTTTACTCTCATTCAATGGGATTTAGTAAAGACATGTGCCTAGCAATCAAACTTATAGTAGAAACCAAATTTAGTTCTTATATTCTTTCCTTTCCCTAGAAGTAGCCACCTCTAGAATGAAAACTAATAGTCGGTTGTTAAGAGCTCAGGAGTGGTTGGAACATTTTGGACCAGATACTATTCAATGCTCAGAAAATAAGGTGAAGTATCTTCTTTAGGCTCATCAATCGAAAGAAAGTGCTTTTATTCCAGAATGTTAGCATCAGAGAACCTAGTGTGCCTGAATAACTAGCCATAAAATGCAGGGTCGAGGAAGTTGATTTTTGCTTCTTGTGCCCTCAGAAACTCTTAGAGTCCACTCACAGGATCTCTCTACACGGGCAGTTACCTGTGGACCATGGATTACTCTGCTGTATCAAATTTCTGCTCCCAATTCCTTCCATATTCCTACAGGTTTTACAGCCTCTGCCTCACAACAATGACTGTACATCTTCATCCTGCATGTACCATCTAGCTTCAAAATGACTGACCCGCCTTGTCCCCTTTTCTTCTCTTTTTTGTTATAATGCTTAACACTTCATGAAGAGAAGTAAGTGGTGATCCTCTTAAACCATTACTAGCTGGCTGACTTTAATCATACCACTTACAACTAGTCAATAGATTGCATGCGCATATGAATACAGACGTTTTTAAAACACCAATGGGGGCAACTGGGTGGCTCAGTTGGTTAAGTGTCTGACTTTGGCTCAGCTCATTATCTCATGGTTCCTGAGTTCAAGCCCTCCATCGGGCTCTGTACTGACAGCTCAGAGCCTGGAGCCTGTTTCAGATTCTGTGTCTCCCTCTCTCTCTCTCTGCCCCTCCCCTGCTCATGCTGTGTGTGTATCTCTCTCTCTTAAAAATAAATAAACATTAACAAATTTTTAAAAAATCAATAAAACCATACTCTCAGCATTTCTCCTGACAGCAGAGCTTTAAGCGATGGTTGATTAGAATATTTCTATTCAGTGGTGCCTGGGTGGCTCAGTCGGTTAAATATCTGAGTTCAGCTGAGGACATGATCTCGGGGTTCATAGGTTCAGCCTTGCATCAGGCTCTGTGCTGACAGCTCAGAGCCTGGAGCCTGCTTCAGATTCTGTCTCTCCCTCTCTCTGTCCTTCCCCCATTCACTCTCTGTTTCTCTCTGTCTCTCTCTCAAAAATAAACAAACAAAAAAAATAAACATTAAAAAAATATATTTCCATTGAAAGGAGGGCCACTGTAGCAGAGCTGGTCCAGAGTTTATATATACAACAAAGAGTTTACATATACAGCAAAACCTTATTTATATTTGGTTGGTCATCATGCTAGTTCAGATGAAAACTTCTTGATTTTCTTTTCCATGTTTCTACCCATTATTATGGATGTTGAGTAGTATATATACTTGTCTGAGAGTATTCTCCGACAAAGGCAAGTTTAATTTTCTAAGCGGCCATAAGATCAAATTCTAGAGTGAATTCATTCATATGCTTTGGGACCTTTGAAACCTATGAACATTGATTGCACTTGGCAAGAGAATATTTACTTCATCCAATCAAGTGGGTACAAATATTTATAAACAGGTAAGACTTGTCGTCAAAATAAACCAGCCCCTTTGGCCAATTCAAACATTTAAAGAGCCAAATCCTTGGTTTTCAACCATGTAAAACCTGACAGATTAAGTCTGCCTGCCTGTCAGAGACCAACCTGAAATGTCAGAACAATACCTCAGAGATATGCCTTACATTGTGGGAGTGCAATTGATATTCAAGCCAGTTAATAAAATAACAGATATGCTAATTTCTACACAAAAATGGCATTGCTAATTAGTCTCTTAAGTCAGACCATTTTAAATGTAAAAATGTATGTGCATCTTTCCTGCAAACTCTTTGCAGAATGGAAGTCATTATCTAATGACTCCAACATATGGTGAAGGTACAAACAATATGTTGGAAGCTGACTTTTAGAACAGTGAAGAGTGAGAGATCACTGCATACATAATAACTTTAATTTTTAAAAGAATACTAATTAGATAAAGATCTAATGAAGGGTACCTGATTGGCAGCAGCAGGGAAGAATGTCCCTGCTGTTCAAACTGAAAGCTCAGTAACAATTCTCTCTTCCATCAAGAGTGTCTTGGGGAAACAAAACAAAAAGGAAGGAAGGAAGGGGGAAAGGCAGAAAGAAAGAAAGATGCAAAGAAAGAAAGAAAGAAAGAAAGAAAAGAAGGAAGGAAGGGAGGGAGGAGGAAGACCTCTGATAAGAGAGGTCAATGTCATTGCCTGAATAGGTGTTTCCAATAGGTCTCTTATACTTAGGCTGAGGGCACAGATACAGGTAATGACTCACAAGAGTCTGTAATATAGTAGAGTTACAATTCACTGGCCTTTTAATATATCTGGCTGTAATGCTGTTGAAGCCATTGTTATTGATTTGGAATATGTATTTCCAAGAAGTTTAGGACAGATAAAATAAGTGTATGTGTGATGTGTAGATATGATGGGAAGGGAGAGAGGGAAGCAGGGAAGGAGAGAGGGGTTGGGTAAAGGAAGATAGCTGACAAATGGTAGGGGCAAAACAACCTTGAACTATATTCAAGGAGTTAAGATGATTGCCAAGAAGTACCATTTTTCGGAGATAAATTAATCAGTTCCCAGTATTTACACTCGGTTCCTATCAAATATCTATAGAAGAAAAAAAAAAAAAACTGTCATGAGAAAGTAATGCGAGAAGTTTACAACAACTAAAGAGATTACCCCCTTGAAGGCAGGAAGCCAATTTCTATTAACTGTAGAAGGGAAGACAAAATATCAGTTCTCTGTGACAGGAAGCGGATGGCAGGAGAAGATAAAGATTCAGCAGCTGTAGCATCCAGGCGTGCAAGGCACTGACTGACCAGTAACATCTGAGTAAGTATGTGACATTTGTGTGACTGTAACATCTGAATGAGCACATATTGTTATGTGGAGCCAATAAATTTTCAAATGAGTTTACTGTGCCAGTGATAATTTAAACCAACTCTCCCTCTTCAATCGTGAAGTAATTTGTTTCAGCTAATGGTATCCTTTCTAGTGGAACTGATATCCTAAAGAAAAATCTGGACTGCCGTGGCATCTTTAAGTGGGTACACTTAACATCCTCGGTATTTCTGGACACACGTTAGATGTCAGAAAACTGTAAGGCTTTGTTCTCACTTTCAGTAACAATTAGGTGGTACTGACTGGGCTTTGTTCTAGAGGCAACCTCAGCTGTGATTAAAAATGACAAAAAGAACCATTGCCTGGGTGGTTTGGTTACTGAATCATTTTAACGTCGTTATCCTCTTTTTTTGGTTTTTTACTTGCCTAAGAGACGGAGTTCTTTCTTTATCGATAAAGACTTGATCTTGTGCTTAATACTACCTTTGTCTCCAGAGTTGTCCATGACTTTTAGAGCATGACAGCTTCATCACAGTGTCTCAAATTGTATTTTCTTTCTTGCTTTCAAGAGCAGGTGACTCTTACTTCTAACTGGAAGTGAAGCTCTACACTACCTAACTATAGCCGACAAGGTGGACATTGTAATCCCACTGGAGTTAGAGATCCATCATTTTTTTTTCTTTCCTTGCCAGATACAGATACTAGAATTAGATGCCTTATTTTGGGAAATAAGGGAAAATAGTAGAAATGGATTCAGGAATAGATGTGAGAGGGAATTAAGAGCTCATACATCATAACATAATTGATGTAAAAGTCTTTTAATTCACCTGTAAATATTTAAGAACTTTCCACGTAGAACTAAAGCTGGGTCCTGTGGCTCTTTCAACACGGTGAGGCTCCAAGTAGGTCCCAGAATTTAAAAGTTCTATTTCAAAACTTCTGGATTTTTATAGGTCTTTATTTTTAACTTCGTAAAATATATTTTTTATCTTATTTTAGAGAGAGAGAGAGTACATGAGTGGGAGAGAGGGAAAGGGAGGGAATCTTTTTTTTTTTTTTTTACTGTTGTTTTATTTTGAGGGGGGAGGGGCAGAGAGAGAGAGAGAGGGAGAGAGAATCCCAAGCAGGCTCCATGCTATCAGGGCAGAGGCCGATGTGGGGGCTCAATCCCATGTCCCTAGGATCATGACCTGAGCTGAAATCAAGAGTTGGACTCTCAACCAACTGAGACACCCAGGCGCCTCTTAAATTTTCTTATCAAATGTTATTCACTTTGGTTTTCCTAGCATTCTGACCTCTTGTCTCTAACTTCATCCATCTGTGGCTATCTCTAAAAGTCGATTTATTCCTTTTAAGTCATAATTATTAATAGTTATTTTATAGTGATTAATTCATTTATCAGATTTTTATTAAGTAATGTCCTAAAAGCTGGTTGGTCATGTAGTAGTTCACAAAACAGGGCATTTGCTCTCCCAGTTTTCATACTGCATTGGGGGAATCAGAAAAGAAATAATAAACCAGTAATACAGTTATTTTTAGAAAATAATCTGTGTTACAAAGAAATTAAAAACTCAGTAATGAAAAAGAGAATATGTGGCAGGCAACATTACAGAGGGTGCTTCGCCAAGTCTCTTGGGGGGATGACATCTGAACAATGTCAGGAATGACTGAAAGAATCAAATATGCAAAGATCTAGAGAATGAGTATCCCAAGCAGGCAGAACAGGAAGTCTAAGTATCATGAGACAAGAATGAGCCTGGCATTCCCTAGGAACAGAAAGGAGGCTAAAATGACTGAAAGTTAATGAAAGAAAAAAAAAAAATGTGAGGTAAGGATAGAGAATAAATAGAAGCCAGATCTTATAGGCTACGTTTAGAAGGGATACTTGAGATGAAGTGTTAATCATTCCACGAAAACTGGATACAGGGCTGGGGATTAATTATTAAATCTTATTACACTTTTGTGGCCTACAGGCTCAAGAGAAAGAAATAAAATGATGCTAAGACAACTTAAATACCTGCTATGTACAAAAACATATTTGGCTTATGATTGGCTCTAAATAAATACTAAATAATAAATACATAGAAATTAAACTGATTTAGATATTCTTTTATTTACCTTTTGACTGGTCTCATTCATTCTATTTAATTTTTCATTTCGGGGTCCCCTGCTACATACAGTTCAGTCAAAATTCCCAGCAACAGGCATTTGATTGCTGTTGTTTCATTAGGACAATGCATTGTGGAGAATGAAAGGCTATTCAGTTCAGAGAGCAGCTGTTAAATTTTCTATGGACCAAAGGGGATGTTTGAGCAAAGAAGGTACTCGTCTCAGAAAATTCAAATCCTCTGGCCTTCAGCCAGCTCAAGGAAATGGTCATTACATGTACGACCATTCTCATCATTTCTTCATTGCACATTTGACTCGCAAGCCACTTCACCAAAAATCTCCATTCCAGGGGCGCATGGGTGGCTCAGTCTGTTAATTGTCTGACTTCGGCTCGGGTCATGATCTCATGGTTCGTGAGTTCAAGCCCAACATCAGGCTCTGTGCTGACAGCTCAGAGCCTGGAGCCTGCTTCAGATTCTGTGTCTCCCTCTCTCTCTAATCCTCCCCTGCTTGCACTCTCTCTCTCTCTCAAAAATAAATAAACATTAAAAAAAATTAAAAAAAAATATCCATTGCAGCCATGCGCTGAAAGTAAACATCTACCAAAATACTCAGGATACGTGACTGCTGTTGTCAGAGGAAAAATAGCCCTCGGAAATAAATTTGCAACCTGGAAAAACACCAAATCCAACTCTGATCTGGGGCCACGGGATTATTTCTCTCAAACTGGGGAAGATCACATATTTATTTTTAAAAATGGAACATCGTGGTGTTTTCAAAATGGATTTTAAAGTGGCTGTGTGGGTGACTATCTTGACAGTATGTGGCAGAGAAGGCAGTGGCAGTTTGAGGTTTCATTTCCGTAGAGGCAGACTCTTATTTCTTTGCAGTAATAGTTTGGGGAATCATATACCATCTGTAAAACTTAATTTTTATTCATTGTGTTTATAACAAATATATTGCATTTGGTTTCTTATTGGGAAATATTTCAAACACTATGTAATGAATGGATTTAAGTGTTAAAGCCCATTTTCTCTTCCTTCTTCCACGTGGATCATCCGACAATCCTACTATCCTCTCCAGTGGTAGCCATTAGTTACAATATGATGCTTCCTTCTAGATCTCTTCATATACACCCACAAAGGAATTTAAATACACACGCCCACACACGTATATACTGTTTTATGTCATTATTTTTGAACATCAATTGGAAAGGTTGTCTGCTTCATAAGAGCATATTGTGAAGATCTCTCTATGAAAGTAAATACAAACTTCATTCTTTTAAAACTTAGCTTCCAATTTCAGGTGCAGCTGTCCCATAATTTAAGTTGCCAGCTAATTATTCTTCTACTGGTAGACATAAAAAAATGTTTTAAGGTTTTCTTCTGGGAAGATTTCTAACATCATGCTTTTATACAAGTCTTCTCCCTAAATGAAATTTGAACATTGGACTCAAACTTTGCGCCAGGATCATACCTAGAACGTCACTCTAAATTTCTAATTCAATGGGAGTAAAATGCTACTAAAACTCATAAAGATTTCACAGAGCAAATCTGCAAAAATTATCACCCATTACTAATAGACATTAAAAGATAAAAATCTCATTGTAGAAATTCTGCATCTAGATTATTTTAAATTTTTCATAAATATACTTCTTACAGATACTTTTATTAACGTTTCATGGATATAATGAGTTGGGCTGAAAATGGTATGCACTACTCTTTTACACAAGAGTTATTTTGCATCTGTTATTCTAATGTCCAGGTAATGGAAGATACAGGGCAATTCAATAAAAGGAGAGAACATTTTGTTCCATTTAGCAGCAAATGGAGAGGTTACATTCTCCAAACATTTGCTATGTAAAAGCTGGATCATTTATTAAAAATAAGCATAACCAATTAATTATGAAAGTAAAAAGGATAAACAGTTAATATTCCAGAATAGAGAAGGAGAAAAGAAGGGAAAACTCACATGGTACACTATTTCAGTGCCTAGGAAAAAAAAATGAGTCTTAGTTATGTTTTTCTTGTTTTTTTTTTGTTTTTTTGTTTTTTTTTTTTTTTTTTTTGCAAATACCCTGCACTCCTGGATCTAGCAAGGTACAAAGCTAAGGCATCAGTGAATAGACTTCTAATAATACTTGCAAAAATAACAGCAAATTCAAATAAAAAATATATATTATGCTATGGAACTTTTATAGATATTTAACAAAAGGCTAATACTTTCCTTCCAACCTTTTATTTTTGGGTTCTCTGCACCCACAATAGCCACCCATGAGAGAATGTTATTGTTTATTCTCTGAGAAAAAAACAAAAAACAAAAAACATGTAATGTTATATTCACTCATATAAACACAAACATGCACACACATACAAATGAAACGTATGTATATGACTAAATATATGTGTGTATAAATAAATATTCCTTATAGCAACCCCGTAAGATAGATGTTATTACCCCCATTTCTTAGATGAGGAACATGAGTTAGGAAGAGAATATAAGATTTTCTCCAAATCACAGGGGTAACTACAGGAAATATTAAAATGAGACTACAATTCAGTATGATTCTGAATCAAAACCTCACATCCTTCCTACTATTCCAAATGCCTACCTGGTTTAAAAGTCTCAGGGTGCCTGAGTGGCTCAGTTGGTTAAGTGTCCAACTTCTGATGGGAACATGATCTCACAGCTTGTGGGTTCAAGCCCCTCATCGGGCTCTGTGTTGACAGCTCATAGCCTGGAGCCTGCTTTGGATTCGGTGTCTCCCTCTCTCTCTGCTCCTCCCCCTTCATGCTCTATCTCTCTCTGTCTCTCAAAAATAAATAATTTTTTTAAAGTCTTGGTTTACAGTGGATACCATTATAATCAACAGCTAAACCAACATAACTATAAAACAAGTGGTTCCAGGCTGAGAGATGAAAATAAACTGGAAGAGACTTACATAAATAGACCTTTTAGTCATCATGGCATAAATATTACTGGGGAGAAACTATTGGACTTACTTATGTATATACTTATGTGTGTATATAACATCCTAAGACTTCTTTTTCCAAGAGTTTGACATTGTCTCATTCAATCTTCCCAGTGACCCTTGTGTATTTGGTACCTAGGGCTGGTGTAACAAGGTACCATAACCTGAGTGGCTTAAAATAGCATAAATTTATTCCCTCATAGCTCAAGAGGAAATAAAATCTAAAATCGTTTTCAGTGGAGGCTTCTGCCCTCTGGAGGCTGGAGGGGAGAATGCACTCTTTGCCCCTCCCCACTACGGTAGTTGGCACGCCTGCCCTTATGGCTCCATGACTCCATCTGTGCTCCTGTGGTCACACTACCTCTTCCTCTTCATTTCATATCCAATATCTCTTTTCCATACATTGGATTTAGGGCCTATTCAAATAATCCAGGATCATCTCATCTCAAGATCCTTACTTTAATTACTTCTGTAAAGACTTTTTCCAAAAAGGCAACATTCACAGGTTCTGGAGATTGATTACATGGTGGACATATCTTTTGGAGGACCTCTATGTAGCCCATTACCCTCTATAAGGTAGGTATAATTATCACTATTTAATGAGGATGGAAAAGAAGCTTATTGTGGTTAAGTGATCTAAAAGAAAGATTTCACAGCTTTTCTATGTCAAAATCAGGTTTAAAGTGTGCATTTGTCAAACTCCTAGATTATTACATGACATGCCTCCTAAGGGATCTGGTCACCTATTAATTCCAATGTGTGTTGGCAGAGGTTGGGTGAGGGTAGGAGGTGGGTTCCCACACCACCAAGCAATTCTTGGACACTGGCTACAATCGAGCTCAATTCTGACACCACCATCCTGGAGATAGCGTCACATCCCAGTCCTATAAGACACGTGCGTGCCCCCCCCCCCCCCCCCCCACACACCTCAGATGCCAATCACAAGTTCACAATGTTACCTGTGCTTCTAATTGACCTACTATATGTTCCAACAACCCCTCCTTGGGTTTGATTAATTTGCTACTGTAGCTCACAGAACTCAGAGAAACATTTTACTTACTAGACTACTGGTTTGGTATAAAAGGATATGCCAAATGGAAGAGACGCATAGGACCAGGTATGTGGGAAGGGGTACATGCCCTCTCCAGGCATGCCACTCACCCGGTATCTGCTCTCCTGGTGTCTGCCACTCTACCGGTATCCCGGTAGATGTTCACCAACCCAGAAGCTCTCCAAGCCTCATCCACTTGGGTTTTTATGAAGGCTACATCTCATAGGCACAGTTGATTATACCATTGGCCAGTGGTGACTGATTCAACTTCTTACCCCTCTCCCCTCCCTGGGGACTGAAAGTTCCAACACTTTGATCACATGATTGGCTCCCTTGGCAACCAGACCCCACCAGTCTATAGATGGGGTCCAACAGTTACCTCGTTCACATAACAAACTACAAATTTTTCTCTCATCATAGCAAATTCCAAGGATCTTAGGAGTTCTGCGTCAGGATGGAGAAGAAGATGAAGTATATATTTCTTATTGTAAATCATATCACACATGCTTATACCTTAAAATATTTTATGTGCATGTACTCATTTTTTAAAAGAAATTGGATATATTCTGTTTTCTTCTGTTTTTTCATTTATTTATTTTGAAGAAGAGAACAGGGAAGGGGCAGAGAGAAAGGGAGAGAGAGAATCCCAAGTAGGCTCCATGCTGTCAGCACAGAACCCAATGCAGGTCTTGATCTCACGAACATTGAATCATGACCTGAGCCAAAATCAAGAGTCAGATGCTTAACTGACTGGGCCCCTTACGTGCCCAGAAATTCTATATATTCTTATTCCATAGAATGGATTAGTCTCTGTGACTTACTTCCTGGGTGTTTTGAGGAAATAATAATAATGATGCCTTTGAGCATTATTATAATGTAAAGGTAGCTCTACTGAATGATCTCATAAGTGACAACTGGCTAAGTGCCTATTACCCAGAATAGTGATATCAGATAATATAAAGTCTATTATAACACCAAAAATGAAGTCATTTCCATTATTTTACTTTTCATTATTGTAGTTTTATAAGAAAATGAACATTTTCCTTAACTTTCCAAGGGCACCTTCACAGCACTTTTATAATTATCTATTTTTGTTTAAAATTCCCTAGAAAAAGTAAGCAGGTGAATAATTCTTGATCATGAAATAGTCGCCTTTAAGTACTGACTAGTTGTTAACGCTCAGCTCCCTTTTACTTAGGCTGAAATGCAGCCAATAGGCATTGACACAATGACATATATATGTTGTTAAACATTGAAATACTTCTGACCGGGCAGGTAAACAGCCACCGTTCAAGCTTCTGAGTGTTCCCTCATTCATCTGCCTCAGATCTTGATCCATCCCCTGGAAGTCACCAGGTCTACCCAAAATTCAGCAAATTATTGACAGAGGCAGGGGCTTATTTTCTGTATGATTGCTGCCATTGCTGAAACAGATAGCAAGCATTTTGAATATCATCCCTCAATAATACCATATAGATGTGTAATGCATCAATTAAATTGATCCCCACAGGCTCATATGTTTCTTAAGGACTTATTTTTTGCTCTGTTTTGTGTCTCCTACATGTACTACGGCTCATAAGTCACGCAAAAGGAGGAAAAATAATTTCCCCTGTACCCTTCTAGGCTCTTGGCTAAGATACCTCCAAATAACCAGATAGATTAACAAGAGAAAAACACACTGAATTATGTACCTACATACAGGAACCCCATAAAGAGATGAGACTCAAAGAAGTAACCTGAACAGAAAACTTTTATACCTTGGAGACAAAGAAACAATGTATTTGTGAAGAACTGACAAGACAAAGGGGTTTGGGCTAGAGATAGGAAAATAGTGAAGTAGTAACAAGGTTTGCTAACACAGCCTTTGAGGCCCTAAATTCCCTGTCTCTGGGGATAAGGATGCTTGGTGATAAGGGAGGTTACTTTTCACAGGTGAGACTGATATCCTGCTTTCAGAAGGACAAAGGAATACCAGAGTTTCTTTTATATGCTGGCTGTTTCTCAAGTACCTTTATTTCAAAATAATCAATATGTCGAAGTGGCTTATTTTAGGGTGACATATTTGGAACCCTTCCAGCCACAGTACCAAAAATGAATATTTTTGATATATAATAAAGATCTATTAAATTATTTACCAAATAAAGTAATTCTTAGAAGATACTGTCTATCTGATTCACTTAAGTAAGGATTTTTAGTACTGTTTATTTGTATTCTGTTCCCTTTAACTATGTGTCCTCCTTGAAATTTTACTATTCTGAGTGATTGTTTTCTGTGGTAGTTCACATTTAAGCCTAAGTGCTTATTTCCAAAACATTGATATTCAAAGGAGATATTCTGGAAGAATGATTCTATATCTTTGTTAAAAATTCTTTCATCAACAATTTTGATTTAATGGACGGAAAAACATATGAACTGGAAAAAAAAAAAAAGGAAAAAAGAAGAAGCAGGGAAAGAAATCCAGGGTTAACAGTGGTCAGCAAATTAACACTTGTCCTGTGATGAGCGCGTGAAACGCAATCACCAAAGCCAAACAAAAGGAATGTAATTTTACGTATATTGTCAACATATCAATAACTGGATGATGGGTACTGTACTGTGTAATCAACAAAACAAAGCGTTCTTGGATTTTGTTTTAAAAACTTCACCTTCTTTCTAAAACTCTAACATGTAAGAAAGCTTCCCAGAGAGAGAAGTCTATCCCATCCTTGCCCTTACTCCATTCTTTCCCTAAATTTTGTTTCCATTAATAAATAATATTCCAGGCACAAATCTCACACCACCGACCAGGTGAAAAGTAAAATTACTTATTTCCCTATAATAAAACTTAATTTTTATTTTAAGCTTCAACTCTGGAAGGATTTGAAAATTTAGGCTTGGTCATCCCAAGGACTCAGTGATTTAAAGTTTTCCCCTGCCTTATGCTGTGGTTTAGTGTACTAAGCCTCTTGGAGTTTATTTGGTTGCTAATGAATGCACTGGATAGGAAAGGAAGGTAGCTATCTAGTCATCAGTCCATGCCACCTCTCCATAATGACATATACTGAGACAAACACTGTTCCTTTAATACACATTTTGTCCACCCAGGAAAATAACTGGGACAAGCTAAGTTCTATCTGCTCTGTAATCATTAGCCTACAGCTACATTCTTGACCACAGGCCTCTCAGGTCTGGTTTACTCTCAAGTACTTCGGCTTTTCTTGAGCACTCAGGTAACATATCACTCACTGTTCACATTCCACTGCTGTTAAGGGAATGCTAAGTATATCGGACCCATTGACTGTGTATCTAACTTGGCCATCTCTTCTTCTCCTGCTCCTAAAGCATGCTGGGCATGCCAGTACTCTGTGAAGCTGGCTACCTTCCTGGTTTCTCCCAGGTTGCCCTCCTGCTTTTACCACCTCCAAACCTATTTGGAGTTTCTGCCACCCCTCTAGACCTCTCATTTCATCTCATTTGGAAGGCAGGGCACAGGGTCTATTCTCTCTGATTCTTCCTACACCTATGTTTAGCCTATGGAATTTTCATCTACCATGGGTCAGATAGTCTTTGATATATTGTTAAAGGCAAAAAATATAATATTCTGAATCTTGCAGGTTTAGGAAGGTGAATCCTAATTCTAATTTAATCCTAGTAATTAAAATTTTTGCATTTCAACTACTTTATCTGCTAAAAATTATTATTATGCTACTAGTTTCAAAAGTCAACTTAAAAACTCCCAAACCTATGGTGATGGTTCTGAGGTCATATACATTTGTCTAAACCCATTGGACTATGCACTTAGAAAGAGAACATTAAATTGCATTTAAATTATACCTCCATATAGTTTACTTTAAAAAGATAATAAAAACTCAAAATTTACTAAGTCTCTATTTCTTTGGTATTTTCTCTTAGCCAATTAGCAGAGAACACCCTAAGCACTATCTTATACGTGGAATGTAATAATTGAGATAAGAGGGTGCAGGAAGAGGGAAAAACACAAACTAATATCCTCCAGGATATTAACAACAGCAATAATAGTTGGTGATGAAAGCTAACGCAAATTCCTACTGTGTGCCAAAAAACCCCACAGAATTTATATCAGCTAATCCTCAGTACAATTCTATAAAACCACTTTATGACTAGTTAGATTTCACAAATAAGACACCTGAGGCTTAGGAGATTAAGTGAAGTATGTAAGATTGGGCAGCTTGTTTGCGGCGAGGAGTGATTTAGCAGCCTTCAGTCTAATTTCCAAATCCTCACTCTTAACCACAACTCTACACCAATACTTAAAGGTATTTTCTTCTGGTCGAAGCTATGATCATAATACAAACGAAAATGACAATGGCAATGTTATGATGATGATGACATGGGAAAGATATGATACTGGCCATTTTTAACATCAACACCTGTCATGCTCAGTGTCTCTACATTTGCCCATTTTTTTACTCACAAAAGTCTTATGACAGTGTTACTTTTATTATCTCAATATTAACAAGGAAAAAATTGAGTCTCGGGGGAAGATAAACAGCATGCTTACGATCTTACAGCTCAAGTGTTACAAGTTAGACAGGAATGCACGTTTGATTGGCAGTAGACCTCACTCAGCCACTTTGATTCAATCCTCTCAATAGCTTGTTTTTCTCTTTTAAAGATAAACACGTTATTTCTACTGTTAAAATGTTTGGATTCCCAAACTGAGTAACTTGACAATATTCCATTATTATTATTTATTTGGGATTGTTAACTAAATAATAAGTGTCACTGGTTTTCAAGAACAGTACATGCTGTCATCTTGCACAATGATGGGGGCTGATAAGACGGGGAAAAATACAACTAGCCCCTTCCTCAACTTTGGTTTGTATCGATACTTTCATCTCTATATATTCACATTCAGCTATCCATCTGTCTTTTGTCGATCTTTATCTATAGGTCTGTTCAATTTATATGCTGTTTTATGTGAAGATAACATGTGAAGATAGGATGAAAATCAGGAAGAGCAGTAACTTTCATAGCTCCCTTTTGTTCTTCGTCACTACCAGTTGAAACGCAATGCATTATAACCACTTCTTGAATCCACGAATGCACATAAACTCAAGAGCAATTATTTACTAGTCTCCCATGGGTTCTTGGTACTTACTGTGAAAATACATTGCTCTACAAATTCAAGAGGTTCAGGGAAAAAGGGAAATGGGAGGCTAATGGAATAGCTCCAGCCAGGACGTTCAGAGCCTTGCATGAAATCCATTCAAAGCAAAGAGGTCTTGGCCAGCATTTGAAGATCATAATGATGTGAAATAAACAGGAAGCAACAATTGGACCTTTAGGTTGGACATGTGTATTTGGGACTAAGGCATTAGGAAGCCCTTGAGGGTAGAACAAGGGAAAAAAGGAAAGCTTGAGAAATACAAGATGAGCTTTGATGATCTCCAGGCAGGCGTGAAGCTAGAGGCAGTGTTAAAGCTCCATTTAAAGTTGTATTTTCAGAGTTATTTTCTTCAATACTGCTTAACACTGTAATTTTATTAGCCAGTGGACTGAGACAAAGATGACTTCAGCAGCTCAACGTAAACTGAACATGTCTTAGCGACTCCCATGAAAAGTCACTGCATTCTAAATGACATGCTGCCATATACAGCGTCAGAGAGAAAAATAGTTTTGCTTTCGGGAGAAAATCATGCTTACTCAAGAAGATTTAGTATTTACATATTATTGGAAAATCGCCATAGCCTCAAAGGCTAAGGCCATTTATATTCCTCCAGCAGTTTTGCAACAATTTGTAACCCTAAAAATATTTAAACAATTTAATTTTGCTTCAAAATGTGAAAACCTACAGGCATAAATGGTTCTTCCGGCCACTGCTATATGTACAAAAATATATCAAGTATATAAAGAGCATAGGTTTACATGTTTGAATTAACATTATTTACTTTAAATAAGTTTCATTTGTGAAAAACTAATTCAAGAACCCTAGGGAAGCAGTGATTTGCAAAGGCGAATTTGTTCAAACATTAGCTGAAACAACCAAACAATACAGAGTTCAACATTTCATTCCAGGAAATAGAAATTAGGTAATGCTAATTTTAAACAGTTAAACTGTTTACAGGTATCCCTGTATTAGAATATACTGGTGTTTTTGAAATTAAAAACAATATGCAGGCGAAACTAGAATTATGGGCTTATCAAAGTTGATATGCTTTTCTACTTTATCAAGCCATATCATTATGGAATGAAGCTACCGGGATACAGAAACTGTAGGAATAACAGGGGAAAGTGGCTGCCGGTGTCAGAGACACAGTGAGAAGGTGGTAAGTTCCTGTTTCGACTTACTAAATTGACCTTTCACTGCCCAGTAGGTACATGTAGCAACTAGGATATATGGTTAGAACATTTAGGTGAAATTGTATGATGTTCAACATTTTGCAACCACCACCTAAAGCCATCAAATTGAATAGCACACACTATCGGCCATTGCAGATGTATATCAGTGATCAAAAAAAAAAAAAAAAAAAGCCCATACAGATAACATGACTCACCTAAGTTATGGACCATTAAACTTATGATGCCCTAGAGGCCATGGAAGCAAACTGCACTTTATTGCTCTCTCTTGCAAGGTTTTCTTTATTTACACCTTTCTTTTCTTACAGACTGGGAAAAATAAAAAGTGAAAATAAACTGTAATGGTTGCAGGTCTGTAGAATCCTTATGTCTCCTTTAAATCTTCATAAATAAAAAAATGGATATTTCTCAAATAAAAATAGCACTTTAACAAATTCTCAAGTGGAAAATAGAAATATGAAATTATTTTATATTAAAATGACATTTTTCTCTTTCATCATGCAATTACCTTCAATAGTCTAATGAAGAAAATATAACAAACGGCACGCAGTTGCCACAGCAACATTTTTTCCTTACATATAGACAACTTTTTTTCCCTCTTTTTCCATTTCCTTTGCTTTGTTTTAATAGGATAAAAGCCTCTATCATAAGTGCGATTTTGCAATTTCACTAGTCCTAGTTTCTGGTTTTGCTTCATTATAATGAATAAATTTGAAAAAAGATATACATCCTAATAATGGAATATGTTCATACTTAATTAGTTGGAGGCATTATTTTGAAGACACAATGCTACTGACAAATATAGTGGTTTCCTGCTTCATGAAGTAATTAATAGTGTTGTTTATTGTTCTGTAAGTTTTCTCTTTTGTCAGACATAATTTGTTAAGTAAATTAGACACTAAAATGCATATGGACTTAACAGATACCAAATAATAAAGTATTATCAAGGATTTAATGATACAGAAATAGCTCTGGGAAAAAATAGTTATTCTGATGCAAATAGTTGCCATGGTGATAGCTTGAAATCACTGTGTGATTTTTTTTAAAAATATATTTTAGGAACGTGTGAATTTTACTAACATTAAAAAAAAATCTAGACTATACCAGATTTACCAAAAACTAAAAATAAATTTAAAAACCCTTAGCTTTATTTTCCAAGTTTTCATATGTTTCTATTTTATATCAACCATTTGGATATCAACTTGTCCCACCAGTGAGATGTTTACTTCCAAAATGAAAACCACATCAAATGGTACATGAAATTCACGTATTGCTTGAGAGGGATTGGACTAAATGAACTTCGTATCATTACCAAAACCAAGGCTGTGTGATTTCATATATAAATATATGTGTATAATATAATAGATCATAAGTAGGAAAATGTGCAGTGTCAAAGTCAAGATTAATCATTAGAAATTCCTACATAAATTATAAAGCATAACTAAAAGCTATAATGGTCTCAGGTCTGTAGAATCCTTATGTCTCCTTTACATACATAAATTGATTAAAACATATACATACGTAAATTACATTTACATTTATATATGTAATTTATGATAAAAACAAAAGACTGTCAAATATATAGTATATACTCAATAACAGTTACATGAGCAAATTAATACTCTAATTATGCCATTTGCCCAATCCTCATTTTAATAATATATGTTGAATCCCTGCACTATATTCAGTAATATTTCCACATAATATGTAAAGTTTAAAATACTAGAAAATATATTACCTAAACCCAGTGAATTAATTATACTTGTGGGGATACAAATCCTAGTGTTGAAAAGCAAGCATCACCTATACAAAATAATAATAGACAATGGAAAGTCATCCATTACTTTTCAAGATGCAAGGCAATATAATACTCCCTAAGTCAAATGGAGACTGTTGGAAAGGTCATCTAAAAATACTGCCATATGTAGAGGAACGATTCAGTGACTATGTCGAATGAGTTAAATTAAAATGAGGCCATGGATGTATTCTTATATATTGGTCTTAGGACATCACCTATCATAAATTTTGAAAGAATAAACAGAGGAGAGAAGACTATCTTCACACTCGCTCACATTTATTTATAAACTACTCTATGCTTTCCCTGACCAACAGATTGCTCTCAGATAATCTTGAATTACTAATGACTGGGTCAAATATTTATGTGTGTGTGCATATGTATGCATACACACACACATATAGCTAATGTATACACACACATATAGCTAATTTTGATTAATAATGTTATTTGGCAAACATTTGCTTAACTGTTTAGAATCTACCATCACATCCTGGTGGATTAATTTATTTGATCTCTGTAGCAATTCTGAAAAATATCCCAAATGCAGATTCACTGATTGAGACACAGAAGCAAGGTAGTTAAGAGTCTGAATCAAGGTAAGGACTCAAATCCAGGATTTTGGATTAAAGACCTCACACACTTACAAATCTCGTATTTTCTTTTATGTTGTTTCAGTTTCACATATTGTATTTTATGATTTGAATGTTTACTCTAAAAATCTCCTGTGCCTCTCTAACAAAATCACTGAGTAACCATCCTTTAGACAGGTACCAATATTTCTGTGTCGCCTCTGACAGGTGCTGATTCAATGGCAAGTGCTGAAGAGCGGTCCAGTGGATGTGAACACCTAGAGTTCTTTGTCAATTAGACAGTCTACCCAAATCTTCTTGAAAGGATTATTATTGAAGAAAAATAATATCATTATTAATAGTAAACAAAAGCACTACATGGAAACACATATTTGGAGATTCTAAAAATTCTTACTAAATTCTTACTAAAAATTCTTACCGTCCTATGTAATCTCAAAATGAGGCTTCAACTCTGGTGTTTGGGGTGAAAAAGAGGTGAGACTAATTTTAAAGAAGAGAGAAAAAATGATAATATTTATTTGGTATCTAATATGTACCTTTCATATTGTTGAGCTTTTTCTCCACAATGAACCTTTGAGGTGATCATTTTGATACCCATTATAAAGATAAAGAGAATAAATGGGACAAAGGGAGATGAAAGCGACTCAAAGTATCATGCAGTTTGTAGGTAACAGCCTTGAGAGTAAACCTAAACTTTTCCCTATTCCAAAGCTCTCACCAAACTAGCACACTCACATTTCATCATTTATAAAACATAAATGTGTGTGTGTGGGGGGGGGGGCAGAGATTAGAGATGTTTATAATTTATTTAATCTTCATAAGAATACTGAGAAGGAGGTATTTCAATTTTCATTTCCAATTCATAAATGGGAAAATTCTGTTTCAGAGATAATTATGTGGCTAATAAGTTATAAAGACAATGAATAAACCTTCTCAATCTATTAAAAATGCTGGTTTCTGACTAAATCTGGGATAGTAACCTACAAGAATGCCTGAAGTTATCCAACTAACCATAAGCATAAACAGAGCAAGCATGGGAACAAATCACAACTTTGAAGTTTGCATCTTGATATAGAAGGGTTTTATGAATTTATATCTTCATAGTCTGCGAATACTTGACATAAAAAAGTGAAAAAAAAGCTGAAAATATATTTCTCATTCTTTTCTTTTACATGACTAGAAAACACTCAAACTGATTTCTAATATATTTCTGTATGTTCATTCATTTATTTACCCAAAAATATTTATTTCATGTTCAAGGTACTAGGGATATGTAAGTAAATAAGTAAGTGATGATGTTAAGTGTAGGATCCTAGAACCTACATTTTAAACAGAAAAAAAAATAAGTAAACAAATAATATAAAGGATGTTAGGTAGTTATATATGAATGGAAATTTACTAAAACAGGAACACGTACATATGGTGAAAGCCAAAATGGGGAAAGAATTGATACAAAGTTATGTATAAAATCCTGTGTCCATGTAAGACAACCTGAGAGAATTTCAGGAACAAGTCTTTCAGGTAGTTGAGCAGATAATTTCAAGTAGAAAGAAAAGCAAATTAAAACAAAACAAAACAAAAGCTGAGAAACAAGAAGAAACACAGAGCACCCTGAAGTGGACTCCATATCCTCCTGAGTATCAGGAGCATGACTTAGAGAGATAATTTGGGGGGAGCAGGAAATGGAGACAGATCTTATACAACCTCATAGACCATCTACTCATGTTTACTCTGAGTGAAATGAAAACAAGATGGAGTGTTTTGAGCAAAAAAAAGTCCCCTGACATATTTTATTTATTTAAAAAAAAATTTTTTTTTAACGTTTATTTATTTTTGAGACAGAGAGAGACAGAGCATGAACAGGGGAGGATCAGAGAGAGAGGGAGACACAGAATCTGAAACAGGCTCCAGGCTCTGAGCGGTCAGCACAGAGCCCGACACGGGGCTCGAACTCACGGACCGTGAGATCATGACCTGAGCCGAAGTCGGACACTTAACCGACTGAGCCACCCAGGCGCCCCCCCCCGACATATTTTAGAGGATTCATTCCGGCTGTGTTAAACAAACTAAACAAAGAATTCATTTGAGAGAAGATAGTGACTTGAACCATGGTGGTAATGGTGGAGGTTGTGAAAGGGTTTGGAATCTAAACATGTCATCAATGTAGAGATGACAGTATTTGTTGTTTCATAAAATGTAGGATATGTGAGAAAAAGAAACATCAGGAATAAGTCCAAATATCTAGTCTGAGCAACTGTAAGAATAAATTGGCTATTGCTGAGAGAAAAGAGGGTAAGAGAAGCAGATTGTAATGAGACTGGAGAAAGATTGGAGCTTAGTTTTAGGCATGCTAAGTATGAGACACACATTATATATCAAAATGGACAGTTGAGCAGGCAATATATGAGCCTGAAGTTCAGGGAACAAGTCAGAGCTGGAAACATAAATTGGGTTTGTCAGTATATTGACGGCATATAAAAATATGAGGCTAGATAAAATTGGCAAGAGAATTAATTCTGATTTTTTTTTAAATAATGAGAAAGCATTCAAGGATTGAGCCTTAAAGAGATATGGGGGATGAGGATGAACCAGCAGAAGTTAGTGACAAGGAAGTCATTAAGAAAGAGTCCTGGGGTATGTATTGTCTTGAAAATTTAATGAAGAAAGTATTTCATGGGGAAAGCAATACACAATGTCAAATGCTGCCAACATGTCAAGTAGGAAAAAAGCTGAAAAATGACCATTGGACTTACCCCAAAAGGAGGGAGATAAATGGAATTGATAGCAATGATAGTAAGTAAACTTGAGAGATTTTGTAGATATGAGAGATATTACAGCTGACCAGCAGAATGGTTGGTCCTTCTTATTGAATGAGAAAAGTGATGATGCACAACAAAATGAGAGAGGAACTAATGATGTCCTTGAAGAGGGGATAGGTGGTAGAATTTCACGGAGGGTTGGCCTTCAATAGAAGCCATAAAAGAGAACAGCAGTAAAAGAAAAATAGTAGTGAAGGAAAGACCAACTATGTTGTGTGACTTGATGCTCTAGTATTCCCTTCCATAAAATGGGTATAATAATAGCATTTACCTGATAGGGCCACTCGAATGATTACCTGAATTAATAAGGTAAAACACAACACTGAACATGAGCTAGGTAAAAGGAAATGAGCTGAGAGTAAGATGGGGGGAAGTAGTGTTGGAAAGGTGATAATATTTAAAAACAGTTTTAACATGTTACATGTTACCACTAGAGATATAGAAACCCTACGCTACACAAGTAAGAATTATGGAATATTTATATCTAAAGACTACATGTCAGGAAGATAGTGGATTTTTCAAGGTTCAGAGGGGTGCCTAAAATTTTTAAGGAGTTCTTCTTAGAACAGTAGTTCTAACTGAGAAACACATCCTTAAAGATAAAATAGAATGTAGTGAAGAGCGATCCTTTCCCAGTAGAGGAAGAGACTAAATGAGAAATCATCCAAATTCTTCCTGAAATGTCCTTTCCTTTCTATTGCAACAACTATCCATGTGTCAGTTGCCCTGGTGACACAACCCTATTAAATTATCAGTTGTAGTTTCCAAATAAACCAAACTTACCATCTTCACTTTTTTTTCTCACAATGTTCCTTATCCTTCTGTATTTTTCCACCTGGTAAACATGTACCCACTTTTGAGGAATTAGACTAAACGAGTCTCTGTGTAGTTCTATTAATAGTACTTAGAATACTTTATTGCATCATCAGTTTAAGTCTTTATCTACCTTTATGAGACTATAAGCTCTTGAGAGAGAATCTTAGCCATCTCCCTTTCCCCTCTACTATAGCAGAGTACATTAAACATTGCAGATACAGAATAAATATTTTGACTAGATAAATTAATACAGTAAACTATGAGTTAATTATCAAATAACTAAAGTTCTCAACCCTCATAAACCTGTAATCATGATAAATACAGATAACTGACCAAATTGCTATACTACTAAGATACCTTTGTGGTATAACAGAGAAAAAAAAATTAGTTATAGGTATATATTTAAATAATATAGTTAATAAACAAGCTCACATGATTTACTCAGTAGATGCAATGTGAATCTGTGCTAACCACTGGTATTTCAAGTTTACCTAATTTTCCCATTATTTTATAAAGTGTCTTAGACTACAACAATCTCTCCTTCCTCTAAATTTGTCAAGAACTTATTGTCTGTATTATTCACCTCACTATTAATCATGTACTGCCTTATGATCTCTCTTACACTGTTATAATAAATAAATTGAAATAGGTGAAGGTGATTTAAGAGGTACAAACTTCCAGTTATAAATAAGTCATGGGCGGGTGGGGGGAGCGCCTGGGTGGCTCAGTCGGTTGAGTCTGACTTCGGCTCAGGTCATGATCTCATGGCTCGTGAGTTCAAGGCCCATGTTGGGCTCTGTGTTGACAGCTCAGAGCCTGGAGTCTGCTTCAGATTGTATGTCCTTCTCTCTCTCTGCCTCTCCCTCACTCATGCTCTGTCTCTCTCTCTCTCAAGAATAAATAAAACATCAAAATTTTTTTTAAAAAATAATGAATAAATAAATAAATAGGTCATGGGGATGTAATGTCAGCATAGGGAATATAGTCAATAATATTGTAATAACATTTGTATGGTGGCAGATAGTAACTAGACTTATTATGGGGATCAATTCATAAAGTATAAAAATATCAAATCACTATGAAAGTAATAGGTGCTATATGTCAATTGTTAAGAATTTTTTTTTTAGTTTTTCTTATTTATTTATTTAGAGAGAGAGACAGAGAGAAGGAGGGAGGAGCAGAGAAAGAGGGAGACAGAGAATCCCAAGCAGGCTCCATGTTGTCATCACAGAGCCCAGAGAAGCAGGACTGGATCTCACGAACTGAGAGATCATGACCTGAGCTGAAATCAAGAGTCAGTTGTTCAACCGACTGAGCCAACCAGGCGCCCCAATTGTTATATAATATAACTAGGAATATTTCAACATGACTAGAGCAATATAACATTAAACCAAACCAGTTTTAATTCTCAATTTAAATTACATTCAATTTATCTGCCCACTACCATTCCTGCCCCTGCTAGTTACTTGACCTAGTTCCTAGTTCAAGAGAAATACCTGACCCCTTAATTATTTAATATTATCCTGAAAGTCCTTATCTCATTCTTCAGCTAAGATCACATGCATTATCATATGAAGAAACTGTATTTAAAGTGTTTAGCTGATAGAGATCTCCCTAGTCATGAGAAGATAACTTGTATGTCTTTCCTGGAGTAGAGAAGAAATGATGTATGATGGGGTTGGGGAAGGGGAGACAAACAACAGCAAATCCCACCCCTTTTTTAGTCCCAGGGCAATTGGGAGGAAAGAAAAAGAATGGGTAGTCAAAGAAGTCAAAATTGAACTACTGATTTCTGCTCTCTGAACATCTATTTGGAGGGTATGGATGAGTATACTAGCTAGACACGTTCAGGCAAGACATGGTGATCAAAGTTTAACAATAAGGGTTTGGGAATAGAAGTGATTAGCTTCTGTGGTTGTGGGTAAATCATCAGACCTGCAGGCTGGACAGATATCTTGGCTGGAGCTGAAGTCTTTAGACACTCATTGGTCAGGTGAAATAGGAAGAGTTACCGAGGGAGATCTAACAAGCCACAAGAGACAGATGATAATTTATCTAAGCCACCAAGACCAAGAGAAGAAGCAACACACAGGTGGACGTGGAATTAAGTCCTAGAGATCCCAGGAATAAGAAGGCATTATGCCAAGGATTCTGACTCTTCAATTATTGAGAGAAATTCCCTTCATGGGGATGCCCTATACTGGGGAGGGGAATGAGTGGCTCCGAGTGAGGCTGAACACTTGTATCACAAATGTTCAAAGTAAAGCTACCTGAATGGAGTATTTAAATGATAAAATCAGACGAAACTTTAAACAGGATTGGGGATGTATTTGGATTCTGTAGCTGTTTTTCCTGTTACCCAAATGGTGGAAACTTCAAGATGGGTGGGGCGGGTGTGGAAAGATCAGGTTCTTTCATTGCTGAATGGAATATGAGATGTAATGACTAGAGGCCAACCTGTTATGAAATGATAAAGAGGAAAAAAATATAAGGTAACTAAAAGAGGGAAAGAAAAGACAAATGACATTAGTCATTTGCTTGCATGCTTGATTGTTTATGAGGGAGATTGAGAATATATGTATACTGAAAGGTCAAGAGTCAGTGAAGAGAGATTGATGATATAAGAGACACTCTTTGGGACACTGTACCAGAAAGTAATAGCTAACACCCAATATCTGTTGAGTGGTTACTGTCAGGCACCATTTGAAGATTTTACATATATTAACTCATGTAATCTTTACATCATCATAACCAGCAGATGAGGTGGCACCCCAAATATCTATATTTTACAGAATAGAAAACTGAGGCACAAAGATGAGGATGGCAAGATTGGATAGCCTTGACTTATATTTTTGTTACTACTCCATAAAACACAGCCAGTGCTAATGCAATGTGTATCATCAATGCATGGTCAATTGACAGTTCTACAATAAATACGCCATAGACCTACTGGAACAACACTGACAAATGAAGGTTGACTCCTGATGGCAATTTCCCAGCCATCCCATGACATCATTGTAATAGCACAGACACAACATTGAGCTTTTTATATATCATGGAATTTTATATGTTATTACATTAAGTGGCATTGTTGCAAGTTGGATTCTCTGGGAGGTATGAATACAGGATGTTTATTCAGGCATGCCCTTAGGATGACCCTGTGGTAAAAAGGAAAAGGAAGCAGGACCAGGAAGAAATAGGAGGTCTCATAACAGCATTAGCTCAATTCATAGGAAGTTTTAGAATTAGAATGACCTTTTGGCGTTGTCCCCAGCTGGGCCAAGATGGCCAAAACTTTATACTCCTTCATTTGTCATTGGATCTAGGCAGTGTGTGACTTTAAGCAGGGGACTAATATTCAAGTGCTTAAAGCAGTTTCAAAACAGGGCAACCATCTCTCACTAAGGGGGTAAGTGGACAGCACATTACAGTGTCTGCTGCAGGCTTTTATAGAATTGAACCATATAAAATTTCCATTTCCATATTTCAAAGGTATCAGAATATCAGCTGTTTCATATGGTTCAGATTAATATATATTATTTATGTCTAAGTTGTTTTATGTAAGAATTAGAAGGGTACTCTGTAGTCATGTGTAACATGACTACAGTTGGGTAGACCAAGTGTATTTTTAAAACGTCACATAACTAAGATTCCCAATGGAGTGCTAAGAGCCTAGTAAAGATATCAAGCTAGTGCAAACTCTAAAGGGGAGAGAATTTTATGCTATTATATTAAATGACATTGTTGCAGGTACGATTATTCATATGTATAAATATATTCCTTTTTCCTATTAGTTCTTATCTAGCACATGGTCCTGGAAACTTCACATAGCAAGGGCTCCACAAATAAGTTAACTTTGGATAAAATGATCTGGTTAGAACATTATCCATGTGTACTGATGGGTACAATCTTGCAAGTGTAATATGATACGGTGCAATAGCCATGGGACTAGGACTGAGAACCTACTTTTTTTGGACTTGCTTACACGACTTTGTTGTTGAATATACTAGTTTCCTATTACTGCTGTACAAATCATCACAAATTTAGTGAGTTAAAACAATACCAATTTATTGTCTCGAGGTCAGATGTCTTAAATAGCTCAGCAAGACTGCATCCCTTGTTGGAAATTGGAGAGGAGAATCCATTTGTGGCCTTTTCTCACTTCTACAATCTGTTTCTACAATCTACAAATCACAACCCTTACTCTCTGCCCTCCTGCCTTCCACTTATAAGGACCCTTGTCATTACATTAGGCCCACCTGAGTAACCCCAAATAATTTGACCATCTCAAGTCCTTTACTTAACCACATCTGCAAAGACCCTTCTGCTTCTGGCAAGACATGGACATCTTTGGGGACCCATTATTCAGTCCACCACACTGGGTGAGTTGGTGCAAACTGAGTATCTTTCTTGGGCCTCATTTTTCTTATCTGGCAAGTGAATAAATTCTCCCACATATCTTAAGGCCCTTCTAACATGCTGTGCTCATGGATTTTACGACTAGTAAAGAGCAAACCATGCTTTAAGTTTTCTGCTTTACACTACAGAATTAGTATAATCTAAGGAGACATGTCAAATTATCACATGATAAAGAATAGCGGTGCAATATCGGAACATGAATAATTTGTAATGGAACGTTAGCTTGAGAAAGAATTGAGAATGTTGAATGTTACGTTCCTCTCATCCTGTACCCATAGATATTGTTAATTTGAGCATCTAGTAATTTCTGGAAGCCTTGTCAATCACATGTCCAGCTCATATCTGAAATATTACAAACCCCAAGATGCATAATACTCCAGATTGCAAAAATATGTTTTTTTAAAATTTCACCTTAATTGAAGAATAATTGGTGCATAAAATTGTAAGATACTTAAGGTGTACATTGTGGTGATTTGATACATATATACATTGTGAAAGAATTCTTCCAGTAGTTAACCAACACATCCAAGTCCATCACCTGTCATATTTATCATTTTTAAAATGGGAACATTGAAGTTCTACTCTCTTAGCAAATTTCAGTTATCCAGTACACTAGAACTTCATCTTTATTCATCTTACAGCCAGAAGTTTGTACGCTTTCACCAAACTCTGTATTTCCCCAACCCCTGCAAGTCCCTGGCAAACACTTTTCTACTCTGTTTCTAGGAGTTAATTTTTTTTCAAGTTTTCCCCTATAAATGATATCAAACTGTATTTGTCCTTCTTTGTGTGGCTTATCTCACTTAGCATAATGTCCTCAACGTCTATCCATGTTGTCACACACAGCAGGATTTCCTTATCTCTCATGGCTAAAAATCTTTTATAATATACCGATAGCATGAATTGCTTAGGCACACATGTCTGGAAACAAACAAAAAGCCACATCACTTTTCATGTAAGCGGGTTTTTTAAATGTTTATTTATTTATTTTGAGAGGGAGAGAGCACAAGCCAGGAAGGGGCAGAGAGAGACAGGGAGAGAGACAATCCCAAGCAGGCTCTGTGTTGTTAGCACAAAGCCCAACACTGCGCTCAACCTAACATCATTGACTCAATGCCAAGAACCTGAGCCAAAATGAAAAGTCAGATGCTTAATCAACTGAGCCACACAGGTGCCCCTTATGTAAGTGAGTTTGTGAGTTTGCTAACAAGCTTAAAACTACTAGTTGTTGCTATTTTAATGCGTGTGTGTGTGCGTGTGTGTGCGTGTGTGTGTGTGTGTGTGTGTGTGTGTGTGTGTGTGTGGTGATTGCTGTTTTGTCATTTCAGTGGCCATCAGTCTTCCAAACAGTTTATTCCACAAGGACAGTTCTTGGAGTTGAACTTTCCCTGGCTTTCTTTTGTGTGGAATGTACTGTTTCTTCTACCTTCAAATGGGAAAGAAAACTTTTTTTTCCCCTTTGATTGAAAAAAATTGTTATAATTTATTTATTTTAAAATTTTTATTTATTTATTTTTAGAAAGAGAGAAAGTGTGAGCAAGTGAGAGGCAGAGAGAGAATCCCAAGCAGGCTCAATGCTCAGCACGGAGCCCAATGCAGAGCTTGATCTCACAACTGTAAGATCACAACCTGAGCTTATATCAAGAGTCCGACACTTACCTGACTAAGCCACCCAGGTGCCCCCAAAACTGTTATGTTTTAAATGATGTTATGTTTTGTTTTGTTTAACATAAATGATGTTATGTTATGTTTTAAAGGAATGAAACAATTTTATTCTTGTCTTAGCCCATTTGGGTTGCTATAACAAAAATACCATAGACTGGGTGGCTTAAACAACAAAAATCATCCTCACAGTTTCAGAGACTGGGAAGTCCAAAATCAAGGCACTATCAAACTTAGTGTCTGGAGAAAACCAGCTTCCTGGTTCAGAGATGGCCATCTTGCCACATACAGGAAGGGTAGGGGGTACTCCCTCAGGTCTCTTTTTATAAGGGTG
Source organism: Panthera uncia (assembly GCF_023721935.1). Classification (NCBI taxonomy): domain Eukaryota; kingdom Metazoa; phylum Chordata; class Mammalia; order Carnivora; family Felidae; genus Panthera; species Panthera uncia. The sequence continues at coordinate 21,110,570 of NC_064808.1, read as the reverse complement.
CTATTGTCATTCATGAAGGTTCCACCCTCATTGCCCAAAGGCCTTATATCCTAATACTATCACATTGAGGATTAGGTTTCAGCATATGAATTTTGAGGGGAACACATTTTGTATATGGCAATTCTGAAATCCAGGTGAACCAAAAAGTGTTTCTTGTTTGCATGCCTTCGGGATAAACACACATGTGTTCATGTGGGCTAAGGGCTTTCCCACAAACAAGAACTATATTTTTGACTTGTTGACTAAGAAATGAAAAGTGGCTTCACAAAGTATTGAAACAAGAATTCATACAACCTGTTGCTTGCCACTCCTTACTACCAATTGATCTTTTTTTAATTCCCTCTAATCTAATACTCATAGCCTCCCTTTTAAAATGCAATGACAGTACACCAGTATGTATACATGCTATACACAGGCACAAATTACTACGCGTACATATTCCTCATGATCTGTAACATGCACACAAATTAACAAACATAAAAGCGTTTGTGGTTTTAATCATAGCTGTAATTTTCATTGTCATTTCAAGTTCACAGAAGTAATGGGGTTCCACAGTAGTATATTCTCCTCCCCAACCTTCCAACGTAAGACGTCTCCCTACACTAACAAAACGCTGTTCATGGATATGAAGGAGAAATGAATATAATAGTAAAATTCAAACTGGATGATGAATATACTTAAACAATTTTGCTTTTGTTTGAATTTAATTGGTTTTAATTACACTCCGCCTTGCTTTATCTATCGGTGGTGCTTTGAAGTCAGACTTGAAAAGAGAATGCTGAATTATTCTTTTAAGAATATCCTGATGCATATATCAACCTCAGTGAATGTGAACTGTTCTCTCTCTCAGAATAATAAATGGCCTACTACATTGGAAATGCAATTAAATTACATATTAAATGCGTACTCTAACTGAATCCATCACGGTGTCTAATTTTTGTGGGTATCAAATAGAAAAATGAATCAAAAATTGCTGACCAAAAGTGATATTTTTCAAAGTTTTTCCAGATGTTTTCTAATTTCCTTTTTGTGCCTAATTTTCACTTAAAGTTCTGATAAAAGTGCTTTATAATCTGTTGCCTTGTTAACAGTATCTTGTCTTCGGACCTGTTGCTCTTAAGACCATCTTGTTTTCTTTTAGGGTAAAGATATACAATTTAATACTTGAAGTAGTATGGCAGTGAAGCCTTGGTGATGACTTTGGACCAAGGCATTAGTAAGTCTTGTAGTCTCTGTCAAAATGGCTCCCTTATTTGTGCCTCTACAGTGAGGGCAGCCTTAGTCTCTAGTCCTATCAGTCATTACATGACAGCCCGTTTAATGAAAGGTCACATCTTCTAAAACATAATTGGGCCATCAGTTATTAAAGCTACACAAAATAAAACAATACAAGAAAAACACAAATAATCTTTTTGGTTAGTCCACTGGTAGTGTCTTAATCACTTTTTTTCCCCAAAATTTTATTTAAACTTCAGTTAGTTAATATATAGTGCAATATTAGTTTCAGGAGTAGAATTTAGTGATTCAGCACCTCCATACAACACTCAGTGCTCATCACAAGTGCCCTCCTGAATACTCATCACTTATTTACCCATCCTCCTGCCCACCTCCCCTTTAGCAACCCTCAGTGTGTTCTCTATATTTGAGAGTCTAGTTTACAGTTTACATCTCTTCCCCCCTGCCCCGTTTATGTTTCATTTCTTAAATTCCACATATGAATGAAATCACATGGCATTTGTCTTTCTCCGGCTGACTTATTTCATTTAGCATAATACACTCTAGTTCCATCCACACCATTGCAAATGGCAAGATTTCATTCTTTTTGATGCCTGAGTGATATTCCATTGTGAAAGTGTGTGTGTGTGTGTAGGTAGGTAGGTAGATAGATAGATAGATAGATAGAACATACATACATACTACACCTTTATCCATTTATCAGTCTATAGACATTTGGCTCTTTCCATAATTATGCTATTGTTAATAATGCTGCTATAAACATTGGGGTTCATGTACCCCTTTGAGTCAGTATTTTTGTATCCTTTGGGTAAATACCTACTAGTACAGTTGCTAGATTATAGGATAGTTCTGTTTTTAACTTTTTTGAGGAATTTCCACACTGTTCTCCAGAGTAGCTACACTAATTTGCATTCCTACCTATAGTGGAAGAGGGTTCCCCTTTTTTCACATCTTTGCCAACATCTGTTGTTTCCTATTTAGGAAATGCAGAAAACTAAGATTGAAAAAAAAATTTTTATTCATTCACCACAATCCCCCCTTTAAGTAGTAACCTGTGTAGACTAAACAGTTTGTATGTGTCTTATTTTTTAATGAGAAAAATTTTAAATATAAAACCAATATCATATTATGGTCCTATTCTATATTTTAATTCTTTTATTTTGACCTAATATATAAAGAATATTTTCTATGTCTTTGAATAGTCTCACACAATATAATAATTCATAACTACACAGTATCACATGGTATGGTTTTATGATAATTTATTAAATCTTCTACAGGTATAAGTTAAGTTGTTTCAAATTTTTCAATGTATTTAAAACTCCTTAATAAACATCCCTGTGGAGAAATCTTTCTGCCTTTCTAATTATTTCTTTAGAATGAATCCCTAAGAGATGACTTGGTGAAACAAAACAATAGTAAATCTTTTTAAGGAAACCAATGCATTTTGCTAAATTGCTCTCAAAAAATGGATGGATCCAATATATACTCCCATTATAAGAATATGAGAGTATCAGCTACCCCAATTCCTCACAATATATGTAATCATTTTGACAATTCATAAATTGTTAGTGAAAAATGTTATCTAGATTTTTAATTCTTATTTCTTTCACTACCAGGGAATTTCAACATGCTTTGACTCAAAAAACCTTATTCTTCTTGCCTGTGATTTGGGGCAACGGAGAAATACACTATGTGTAATTTTTTTTAGGTGAAAAATGGAGACTGAGGAGTGATACATGACAAGGGAATGCATTGTGCTGGTGTTACAACTTTCTAAGTTTTTTTTTTTGGTATAGAAATCTTTTAATGACAACAAAAGTTATGAAGAGGCATAAACCAAGAGTGGTTCTCATAGTGGTGAGTCTGTAGTATCACCCGGTATTTTGGTTTCTTGTTTACCTTCTCCATTCCTGGGGAAGTTCTGGAGATATCAGTGTAAAGCCCTCTCCTATGGATCAGCTATTTGCCATGGCTGAAAGAAACTCATTCTACATTCATACCTGAGGCAGCAGAAGAGGACAAAGCCTGCCAAGCAAAGCTCCTGAGGAAGGAAGAACATTTTCCAAATCGAGTACTAATGCTACTGATGTTAGCATCTACACATGGCTGACGGTACAGCCTCAGAAACATTTTTGCTTTGGTTTTGGAGATGCTCCACTTTCATCTTTAATATTTTTGAGTTTATAAAACTTTCTCAATGTTTATTCTTATTTTTGAGAGAGAGAGAGAGAGAGAGAGAGAGAGAGAGCGCACAAGCAGAGAGAGAGGGAGACACAGAATATGAGGCAGGTTCCAGGCTCCAGGCTCTGAGCTGCCAGCACAGAGTCTGATGTGGGCTCAAACTCACCAACCGTGAGATCATGACCTGGACTGAAGTAGGACACTTAACTGACCGGGCCACCCAGGTGCCCCAATATTTTTGTTTTTAAAAATGAAATAACAATGAGAAAATCAGGCGAACTTGTAAGGTGAACTCGTCAGGTGGGAAATAAGCAATCGGGTGTTCCAAACGGAAAAAAAACCCACTAATCTCTTAGTCAAACACGAATTTTGCCAAAGTAGCACTGTCCACTGAGAACGTGCCATTACAGATAATTTGAGAATACACTGACTAATATAGCATAAGGAAAAACTATTTGGTTGCTTGCTTAAGCCAGAGACAAAACCCAGGGGTCTATGGGTCACCTCTAAACCCAAAACCCCAGTCACTCAACCAAGTATTTGGTGGCACAGTGTTTATGCTAAAATTAGTTCATACCATTCAGGCACAGAGATTAACAGAAAAGAAAAGATTTCAGATTTCTTGTAAAGTGTTTGATAATAAGTGGCTTGAATTTCCATGTAGCAAAGATCAGTTGCTGTTGAAAGGGTTGCTCATCTTTAGACAGGGCACGCCTTTCCAGTAACCACAATCCTTACCACAATTTACTGCCTCCCTGACACTGAGACAGAATGCCAACTGCCATTTGTCATTTACTCGTGGCCCCTTTTACTTCCTGTACATTACTTTTCAGACTTTGTAAGAGTCTGAGTTTATGATCCCAGGCTAATACTCATTAGATCATTTACCAATGCATCAGGAAGGAAAGAGTACAGAGTGCTCCAAAAGTTGAAATCTTGTATTTTGAGAATGCAATAAGACATAATTCAACTGGAAATATTTTCCATTCATTCATTCATTTCCTCTCTTATCTATTCATTAATATTTATTGGAAACCAATTACATACCTGGCATTGTGCTGGCTGTTAGATACTGTAGCAAACAAAATGAGTATTGCTCTTTAAGCAGAGATAAAACTTACAAACTTGATAAAGTACATAGAGAAAAACACAGGATGCTAAGAAATCATATGAGAGGAAATGTATTTTTTAACAGGTTAGAAAATCATCCAAGTCCAAACAAGGTAGCCAAATTATAAGCATGTGACTGAAACATGATTGATGAAAAAGGACTATAAAAGAATGTTATAATAACAGACCCGAAAAATAAAAGATGCACTAATATAAAAAGAGAATATTTACTAGAGATCATAAAAGATAGCATAGAAGAAGAATTTTTAAATGCCTATGGAAGGAGGTAGAATACATAATAAATTCTATATAGGGTATATATATATATATATATATATATATATATATTTAATATATGATGTATGTATATAGATATGTATATACATATATATGTGTGTGTTTGTGTATATACACACAATTATTATTTAGCAGGCACTGGATTAAATGAGATGGGATGTATCATCTCATTTCATCTCATTTAATTCTCTTAACAACTTTATGAGGCAGGCAGTATTATTATTCATGTTTTAGAGATTAATCCATTGAGGTTCAGAAAGTTAAACTTACCAAAGTTCATACAGCAAATGGCAGGATCAGGTCTCAAACAGAAATTCTCTGATTCTAAAATATAAAAATAAAACAAAAATAAAACATCTCATCAGAGTTTTCCATGACCTAGATAGAATATCCCTCAAGATCATCTAGTTCGCTTTGTTTAAAATTGGACCCATCAATCAACCTCCTACCTAATTTTTCATATGCTCATGTAGCCTTATCCCAAAGAACATGGTGCCCTAGATAGTAGACATGCACTTCTATCCATGAGGGAAGTACATTGCATTGTAAATTCCAGAACTGGCATTTGTTTATTTAACTACTCTTGTTTGTTCTTGGATGCATAAGTCAAAACCCCAGAGTTTAATCAACCCTTGGTGGATTGAAACATGGAGGTTTGGAGGCCTGCAAAGTTTGAAAGCATTAGGCTTGTTATGAGCTCAGCAAGTGAGAGTCAGACAGATGGGTTGGGACGGAGGGGTGTGCAAAATGCATTTAATTACCTTTAAAGCCTTTTAAAGTATCTAGCTTTTGATCTGCAGTTAAGTTGGCTTGCTATTACTCTGTCCTGAATTTGACAGACTCCTCCATGTAGCGTAGTTGCTGGCATAACTGAGCAACCGTGGGGCTTCCTGCAGGTGCAGATTCTCTTTTTGCATGCTGAAGAGTGGTCCAGAATGTACTCCCTCTACACTGTGCTAGCTCTGAAAGCTAGAACCAAAAGGGGGCTCAGCCACGCATGCCCACTTTATGCTCCCGCGCTCTCAGGAAGCACTTTACCTGCCTCAGTTCACTTAAAGGTAGAGAGGGCCACACGGAATGAGTAAGAAGCAAATAAATTCTGCTAAAATTCTGAATGGGCCTAGAAGCAGACTATCACCCAGAGCCTTCAGATAAGAGCCCGGGCTTATTCAATATATGGATTTTCACCAGTGAGACTCCATGCAGAGAATGAGGTCCAGCTCATCTGAACCTCTTACCTATGGAAACTGTACGCTATTGGATAGATGCTATTTTGAGGTGCCAAGATTGTGGTCGTTTGTTACTACCAGTCCAAGAATCACTTCTTGAAATATGGCAGACCAAATAAAGTCAAGTCAGCTGGAGGATCCTGACTGAGCAGGCTACCTTTCTTCTGCTTTAATGTAATGTCTATTGCATATGTTAAGCCCTTACTAGATATATGGTTCACAAATATGTTCTTCAGTTCTGTGGGTTGTCCCTTCACTATGCTGATTGTTTTGGTGTGCAAAAGCTTTTTAGTTTCATGCAATGCTATTTGTCTATTTTTTGCTTACGCTTCTAGGCTCGTACCCAAAAAAATCATTGCCCACACCAATGTTAAGAAGCTTTTTCCCTATGTTTTCTTCTAACAGTTTTATGGTTTCAGGACTTACATTAAAGTCTTTCATCTTAGGTTGAGAGAGCAGGCCTGGCCCTGAGGGGTTGGAAGTCTGGGCCCATCAGAATTGGCCCGGAGGCTGTGTCTGCAGGGGCCAGCCTGGCACTGAGTGGGCCTGGAGCCTGAGGCCAGGGCACCCTGCCTGGTGGCTAGATCTCTGAGGCCCTCCTAGTTCTGGCCATCAGTCTGGAGCCTCAGGGCCTGGTGGCTGGCTGGTGCTAGTGTCTGGGATGAAGTCAGATACTCACTCCTCTCCCCTCAGCCCATGGGGAAGGCCTCTATGCTGGCTGCCCAGACTTGGAGGCAGGGTGACGGGGAAAATCTGTTGTTCCTATCTTCTTGAATAGGTCTTTTCTTGTTTCTGTGCTAAATCAGGTGCTGTAATCTCTCACCTGGAATCCTTAGCCCATGCAAAGGTATTTTCATGCATGGGTAATTGTACAAATTGATGTTTCTGTGAGAGAAAGAACACTGGAAACTTCTACGCCGCCATCTTGCTGATATACTGCCAAAAATTCTTTACAGAATCTACCACTTTAGGTTCAGCAAGACTTATATTTGGACTCCAGATTGTACATGTCCAACGACTTTTGTATAAAAAAAAAAGACTTAGCTATTTAATTTCCAGACCATATGTATATGGTTAATATTATTGTTATTATTTTAAATCTGTAAGACATGTCCGTACGAAAGGGATTTAGGTGTTTTCTTAATGTGCACTTGTTGATAAAATGTGTTGTGCACAGAATACCTAGGGAAACATTACATTTTATTGATTGACTCGATTGTGTTGGTGAAGAAAGTAAATCGTTTGCAATAAGAGATATTTACTGTCCTGTCTACAGAGAGCAGAATCAAAAGGATTAGCGGCATTAGAATCACTTTCATAGACATTGTAGAAAAGAGGGCAATACATTATATAAATCCTAAAACAAACTTCTTGAGCATCATTTCTTTCTGATAAATACAGATACATATTTAAAAATTATTTACTATACTTTATCTGATAGAACAGCCTATCCCCATATAGGAGACCAATATATTACTAATAAATTAGAATGTATAACATATATTTTATAAGAATGGTTAAATTTATAATGTGCTTTGTCAAAACATATAGATCTCTATGAATATTTGAATAAACTCCCTAAGTCAAATATGTAGATTAAAAATAACATAGATACAATAATTTCTGTTATTGATTTTTTTTCTATTTCTATTTTCACTAGCCAAAAGTACCCAGAAAAGATGAGATATCATTAATTAGGACTTTAAAAAATAAAGAAAATATGTTCTTCCTTTGTTTATAACCATAATGTAGTCATATGCAGAATACTGCAAATGTCTTTAGCATTGTAATTCACAAAATCATGATGATATACATGGATTTACAATAAGAAATGATGACAAAAAGAATATAAAAGATGCCTTGTAGTTTCCAAGTGGAAAAAACACCAAGAAACAACAAAACCTTAAATAAGAAAATACTAGAATAGAGGTAAAGAGGGAACCAGGAAGGGAGGAACTTGGGAAGGCAGATAAAAAGGAGTGAAAAGAGAGAAAGAGAAAAAAAGGAATTTCCTCTACTTAGAATGATAATGGCAGACATGTGAGGCTCAAAATTTCAAATGCTATGAAAGTCACATCAAGGATGAAAATGATATTGTACCTAATTTTATAATAAAACTAGAGCAGCACATGAAATGTTTAAGGCCAATAAAATATTTCCTGATGAAATCCTAGAGGAAAAAATAGTCAACAATTACTTTGACCTTGATCACAGCAACTTCTTACTTGACATGTCTCCAGAGGCAAGTGAAACAAAAGCAAAAATGAACTATTGGGACCTCATCAAGATAAAAAACTTCTGCACAGAGAAGGAAACAATTAACAAAACTAAAAGACAACCAACGGAATAGGCGAAGATGTTTGCAAATGACATATCTGGTAAAGGGCTAGTATCCAAAATCTATAAAGAGCTCATCAAACTCAACACCCAAAAAACAAATAATCAAATGAAGAAATAGGGAGAAGACATGAATAGACACTCTTCCAAAGAAGACATCCAGATGGCCAACAGACACATTAAAAGATGCTCAACATCACTCATCATCAGGGAACTACAAGTCAAAACCACAATGAGATATCACCTCACACTTGTCAGAACGGCTAACATTAACAACTCAGGCAACAACAGATGTTGGCAAGGATGCGGAGAAAGGGAACCCTTTTGTACTGTGATGGGAATGCAAACTGGTGCTGCCACTCTGGAGAACAGTATGGAGGTTCCTCAAAAAAATAAAAAATAAACAAAAATAAACAAAACAAAAAAAACAAACAAAAAAATAAAAATAGAACTACTCTATGACTCAACAATTGCACAGCTAGGTATGTATCCAAAGGATACAAAAATTCTGATTCAAAGGGGAACATGCCCCCCAATGTTTATAGCAGCACTATCAACAATAGACAAATTATGGAAAGAGCCCAAATGTCCATCAACTGACAAATGGTTAAAGAAGATGTGGTGTGTACACACACATACACACAGACACACACACAATGGGATATTACTCAGCTTTCAAGAAGAATGACATCTGGTCACCTGCAACAGTGTAGACAGAACTACAATGCATTATGCTAGGTGAAATAAGTCAGAGAAAGAAATATCTTACGATTTCACTGATATGTGGAATTTGAGAAATACAACAGATAAACATAGGAGAAGACAAGGAAAAATAAGATAAAAACAGAGAGGGCGCCTGGTTGGCTCACTTGGGTTAAGTACCTGACTCCTGATTTTGGCTCAGGTCATGGTCTCATGGTTCATGAGTTCAAGCCCTGCAGTGGGTCTTGTGCTGACAGTGTGGAGCCTGTTTGGGATTCTATCTCTCCTCTCTCTTTTCTTGGTCTCTCTCTCTCTCTCAAAATAATTAAACTTAAAAAAAAAGATAAAAACAGAAAGGGAAGCAAACTGTAACAGACTCTTAAGTACAGAGAACAAACTGAGGGTTGCTGGAGGGGTGTTGGGTGGGGGAATGGGCTAAAGGGGTGATGGGCAGTAAGGAGGACAATTGTTGGGATGAGCACCAGTGTTATATGTAAGTGATGAATCACTAAATTCTACTCCTGAAATCATTATTACACTATATGTTAACTAAATTGGTCTTAAATAAAATTAAAAATATATTTCCTGATAGTGCTAATACTTATAAAATCCTTTATTCTAAAACAAGTCCAAAAATAAAAAAAATTAAAAAAAATTAAAAAAAATAAATAAAACAAGTCCAGAAGTTGAAAATGTACATAGGTTCAGCAACATAATGGCAAAGTTCAGATTAAAAGTGTTCAGTGCATCAATAGGGGAAATTAACATGTTTGCTTGTTTCCTTGATATTATTAGGCATGTAGTTTAACATGCGTCACTTAGTGTCTCTGTCAGAGAAAGAACACAGAGGTAAAGAGAACTTTGTAGCAGACCTAGAACCCAGAAGGCTCACACAAAAGTAAACCATTCACACATTTTTACTGGACTGCTACTTTACCAATAATATATGTGGAAATAGTGCCTGGCTAGGAACAGATTGTAAATTATAAAGATGAGAGTATTTTTTTCTTCTGTGCAAATTAAATAATGAATTTATCAGGAATGTGCAAAGAAATAGGTTTTCTCTTTAAATATTACTGGAAAAGCCTGACCCAGATAGATTAAAAAATGAGAGGGGCTGGGGCAGGGGGAATTAGGATTATATACTTCAGATTTTTTTTTTTTTTTTGGCTCTTTGAGATTTTTATGCATTCCAGAATTTTATGTTGTACAAATAAGTCTGTACTGGTCAGGGTTCATTGAAAGAAAAAAAAGTATTATAATTATTATGGAGTGAGGGATTTATTGCAGGACTAAGAGATTACATAATTATTGAAGAAACTGTAGAAAGAAGGGTCAAAGAAGAAAAGCTGGAAGATCAGAGAGAGGTTCTTAAACAGCCTTCCTTGAGCACTGACCTAAGAGGACAAGGGCACCTCTGCAGCCCTTCCCAGCCAGCTGCCATACTGGGTCTCAAAGGAGAGCTGGTGGAATTGTCCATGAAGAGATGTTGCCTATCTGGTCAGGGGTCTGCTATGCTGTTGCTCAGCAGAACTCTGAGCAGAAGGAAGAGCTGGACATGGAGCGAAGGGAAAGAGGGCGTGAGCAGGAATCAGCCAGCACCTCTTCCTCTGCCTCCCGTCACATGACGCACATCTGATACACTTGAGGGTTGTGCTTCTCTTCCACTTGGTACAAATACACCCGCAATTTCTCATTTGGACAACTTTACGTGGAACAACTCAGAAGTGATTTGAGAAAACTTGTTTCCAGTTTAGGCATGTGGATACAATACAAAAACCATCACAAAACATCATATGAAAATTTGCTTCCTCCCTTTCTTCTTAGTTTTTGTTTTCCTTTTCTCTTTTTACTCTTCTTAAAAAAAAACTAAGTATTAATCACTTTATATATATATATATATATATATATATATATATATATATACACACACATATAGCCTTTTGTATCATGTAATTTAGTGTCTAGTTTCATGCCTTACTTATTTGAGTCAAATCTCCATAGTGGTCTGACCTGCTTAGGACAGACCTACCAAGAGCAGGGAGCCAAGGGTCACATGTCCAAATACCTTCAGACACCAAGCACATAACTAGAATATGCCAACATCAGAGGGAGTAAAGGGGTTTTTAGGAACTCTGGAGTCTCCCTAAAGCTTCCTAGTATAAAATTTAGTATAGCTTCTAAAATCTGCAATGGGGTAGGAGAGTATCCTTTGTCTTTCATATGCAAAAGAAAAAAAGATAGGAATGAAAATCAACAAATACAGTATGGCTTCTTTGGATAGCATGATTAAAATGATCCATGAAGGGAACCAGAAAATGTTGCAAAGTATAAAAGTTTTGGCACTAGACCCATGATTGTTATAAGCCCATCATGAGAATATTTCTACAAAGCTCTGTCAATAAAAGGATGGGAATCTTCCTTTACGTACTTAAACAATATTCATTCACAAGTTGGATCAATTTAGCAAATTAAGGGTGAGAAGGCACACACAACACACTTTTATTATCCTCATTTGACTGAAAAAAAAATCATTAAGTCTTCCCATTACCAAAACTGGTGTTTCCTCTGCCATATGTTGAAGCATGAAATTGAGATGCAAATCTCTCTTTGCTTTCTCTTATACATTTACTTTCTTTCTGCCTAGTGATCACATCCTTCCAAATCTAAACAAGGGGCAATGTCATACTTTTTAAACCCACAGGCCAGCTGATGGGGAAAAAAAGAATTTCAAACAGCTTGGGCATGGATTTCCACTTTGCTATTAAATCTTTGACAGTTACCCAAGACCCTCAAGGGGGAGAGAGGAAAAAAAAAAACTCCTAGCTTTTTGTTTACAGTGAGAAGTCACTGAGGTGGAAAAAGCTATTAGGATCCAAACAGGGAGGTCTGATGTCTCTTACTTATTCCATGGGGCCTTGACTAGATCTGATTCATATTCTAGTGGATTGGCCTTTTGTGTCCTGCTGAAAAGCCATGAAAGCTTTGACAGCAAGAATGACTGCATCACAAATGAGACTTTCTCTCATTTCTATGTTTCCCCTGAGTCTGACTTTATTATGAGAACTCAAATGTACTAGCTTCAGACTCTCCTTTCTTCTTGATTCCATGGTGCATGCCTTGACTGCCACATTCTTTCTACCTGGAGCCTCAAGGGGCATTTTCCAGGTAACTGTCTTTGGTTAACATGCTTTGTTCATTTTCTCATACTGATAGGATTGAGGAATCTGTTGGCTTTATCAAGTGTTTGTGAATGAAATCTTGATAGTGATGTAATTTGTCCACCAGAACCCTAGATAATCCTCCAACAACTCAGATACACACACACACACACACACACACACACACACACACACACACACCCCAGGATGACAGTTTCTGAAGAACTGTAATCAATTTATGTCTAAAAATTAAGTTAAGCTTGGACTCCTAACTGGGCTATCTTCTCTGTTTTGAGAGGACACCCTGAAAAATTAATTTGGTTTGAGATAAATATCTTTATAATTTTTAAGGAGTAATATATTTTTGTTACTGAAAAATAACAAATAATGTATACAAAACTTTATAAAGACTCATCATGCATAAAACATAAAAATAAAAATTTACAAAATCCCGTCATTAATAACCTTTACTGACATTTGGTTAACAATGTCCCACCCACTTGTCTGTGCCTATACACACATACATAAGGTAGAAGGAGATACATCTTTTTTTAAAAAATAGTATTAGGGGTTTAGTTTTACTTAAGTTTAACCAAATGAGAAGAGGAAACCAAATGGAACAGAAGATGCATGCATGACTGAACTACCAAAAAAAAAATCTTTCTTCCTAAGAAGACATGTTGTTTTTTAGAAAATTCCTCCCAAAATAAGGGACGATATCTTGACTTATTTACGAGATTAGATACCTGTAAGTCTAACATTATAGTACCTGTTGATTCTTTACTATTGAATGATGGTGTCCATTTTCCTTCTATTGATCTATTATATTTCAATATGTCATGTTTACATTAACTACATCATTATTATAGTTTATAACAAAAACACTGAAAATTCATTTAACTTGGTATTAAAGAACTTTGGTGTCTTTTTCTGACTATCACAGTTCCTATATTCTAATCTCTTTATTTTTAAAATATTGTTTCAATGTTTATTTATTTTTGAATGAGAGAGACAGAGCGTGAGGAGGGGGGGGTGGGACAGAGAGGGAAACACAGAAACCAAAACGGGCTTCAGGCCCTGAGCTGTCGGCAGAGTCCGCCGCGGGGCTCGAACTGACGAACTGCGACATCATGACCTGAGCCGAAGCCGGGTGCTCAACCGACTGAGGCACCCAGGCACCCTTAATCTCTTTATTTTTAATGTATTTTAATCATTGGCTATATTTCATCATCAGGTGGTTTTTTGAAGACAAACATGTGGGTGCTGTAGTTTCATGGGTTTTCAAACGTGAGAGTGTTTTTCTGTTGCCCTTGCAGTTAAAGGTCTAATTGACTGCATATAAAACCCGTGGACCACACTCTTCCCTTAGGAATGTTATCTGTTATTTTATATTCTGCCTTCAGAGAATCATGTGACCACCTGTACGTTCTGCTTTCGGCTTTGTCTGGCAAAGCCAAGGACAGCAGAAAGGATTACTCAAGGCTCCACAAGTCAAGAGAGGTGACAGGGAGGCTAAGGGAAGTCTCCCGAAGCTGCTCTCAAGTTCCCATATTTATTAGGCATAAATATAGGGAAAATATTGCACAACATGTCCATGGCTACATGCCAGTAAGAACATATAGAAAGCATGCAAAAAACAAAGCATTCCCAAGACTACCAAAGAGCAAATGCAGAAAGCAGGGTGGAGAACAAGATAATATATTCCATAAATAGCATGGTCTAAGAAATTCATGAGCACAGGCAGGACCCAACCCCTATATACCATTAACTAGATAGTGGTCAGCTGTTGTCAGCAAGGCCAGAAAGCAGTGTTATGCATTCCCTATAATCTCCTTAACCAGGACATAGCTGTTTGATTTCCCACAACCACCCAAATCCATGCTGTCCAAAACAATTGGCAAATTTGTTTTTTTTTTCTTTTACACATGTGTATATTTAAATATTTTCATTCAAATCTTACTAATTTTACCAAGATATATCTTGCTGTGATTATTTCTACCAATTGCTCCTAGAACACAATTGTCATTTTTTAAAAAAATTTTTTTCAATGCTTATTTATTTTTGAGACAGAGAGAGACAGAGCATGAATGGGGGAGGGTCAGAGACAGAGGGAGACACAGAATCTGAAACAGGCTCCAGGCTCTGAGCCGTCAGCACAGAGCCCGACGCGGGGCTCGAACTCACAGACTGCGAGATCATGACCTGAGCTGAGGTCAGACGCTTAACCAACTGAGCCACCCAGGAGCCCCCACAATTGTCATTTTTAATTGAATATATGGGTCTTTATGTTAGAAAAGCTTTATGTTTAATGTTTTTTTTTCTTAGTAACAATGTTTATGTGAATAGAGAAACTCCTTTCCCCAAGTATCATTCTCCTTCTCTTATCACTTGTATGTCACTGTTCCTTCAATATCATATACTCTGTTGTCTTTAGGCCATTTTTATATATATTTGTAAATACTCAGTTTTTCCCTATGTTTTGGTACTGCACTCATTGTCTTCTCTTCTTGAACTTTTATATATATTTTTAGCACTTTCTGAAAATAACTCACATTGTCTATAGTATTTGAGACTATGGATAATATTATGTGATGTGTGCTTTTCACTTTTTCTTTTTTTTGCTTATGCTCTTTTTCTCACTTAAAAATGTTTCTTTTTTGCAGATTTTATTTACGCACACTTCATTTTAAGGGACTCTTTATATTTGTTAATACTATTGAAAAGGACCAGCTGCCTGCTAAGGAATAATTCAAAGGGTGGCATTACTGAGTGAGAAAACTTTACTTAGATTTGTTGTCTCAAACACCCTCTCATCCAGTATGTTAATTTACTTCATCCCAGGAAAGACAGCATATTTCCCTTTGGTTTTCCTGTTCAAGAGTTTAGTGTCATTATAGCAAAGCCCTTCATGGTTCAGAATCTATGGATTTCAAGGTGGTACTCACAGGCTCTTCCTTCTCCACCCCACTTTAGCTCTGACTCTCCCCTAGGCCAGAACATTTGGTCATAGACAATAGAAATAATTTGTCTCTGGGGCACCTGGGTGGCTCAGTCGGTTAAGTGTTGGACTTTGGTTCAGGTCGTGATCTCACAGTTTGTGAGTTCGAGCCCCACGTCAGGCTCCGTGCTGACAGTTCAGAGCCTGGATCTTGCTTTGGATTCTGTGTCTCCCTCCCTGTCTGCCCCTCCCCGGCTTGCACTCTGTCTTCATCTTTCTCTCCCAAAAGTAAATTAAAAAAAAAAAAAGAAATAACTTGTTTCCATGTTTTTCCTATTGTCTCATCTCCCATCTGACATTCTGTGGTATTGAACTGTCTCTATAGGGACATATCCCACCTTCAGAGTGACTTCTCCAAAGCCTTAGACCACCTGCTTTAAATCAAAGCATCATTGGGATGTCTGGTGGCTCATTCGGTTGAGTGTCCGGCTTCGGCTCAGGTCATGATCTCACAGCTTGTGGTTTTGAGCCCCACATCTGGCTGTGTGCTGACAGCTGGGAGCCTGGAGCCTGCTTCGGATTCTGTGTCTCCCTGTCTCTCTCTGCCCCTCTCCCACTCTCTCTGTTTCTCTCTCTAAAAAATAAATTAAAAAAAACATTTAAAAATAAATAAATCAAAGCACCATTGAATTTGACTTTTAGGATGATGCCATTTACTTTGCAGGAAATCTGTATGCTGCCCAGCCATCCTAGGTGCCATGCGTAAGCTCCCAGCATGCTCCCTTGTCACACACATTATAGCATTTGGCAGATGTACTTCAAGGTAACTGGCTTAGGGCTATGGAACTTCTCTTTGTCAATGCCTCTCTCTCTCAACGTTTTACCTATTTATTGTTTATTGTGGCATTTAAAAGAAACCAGTAAAGTAAAAAGTTCCTATTTGGTTATCATTAACTGAAAATTACCCCAGATATTTTCAAATGGAAGACTATAACTGTATATAGATATAGATACACACACACACACACACACACCCCTATGAAATAAATACTTCTAATTCAATTTAATTCAATCCATATTTACTGGAGATATACTGAATTTCAGCCGCTGGAGATAGAAAACTATATTAAAGAATGAAACAAAGGGAGAAGCAGGTTTGGCAAAAGGCCAAGACAGTTAGTTGACAGGGAATGTGGCTTTGGAAAGGCAGAAATTTTCAGGAAATAGATTAACATGATAGCACCTACTGGCAAAAACCATAATGTTTATTTTTTCTATATTAAAGCATTTATTGCCATGTATATCTCCAGTGAACATTTTGCTTGATAAGACCCAGCAAATATATGGCTTATAGGTCATGAAATAAGAAGATACCAGTCTGGGCAGTGTGAGGAGAGATGGTTACCTTTTATCTGAGACTGCCTTAAAGAATAATTACTAGCTATTCCCAAACCTTCGCACACCAAGTGGTCCAGTATATACTTGGAGGCTGATTACAAGCAGTTTGTTCTCCAAATGTTATGTGTCATCACAGACTATAGAGTGAGCCATCAATGTTTGCAAATAATAGTAAAAATAATCAACATTTATCAAGTACTTCTAATACGAGGCCTTTTTCTAAGTACTTTATTCACACAATCCTTGAAGAAAGACTTGTGAGGTCAAAGTCATAATTTTACAAATAAGGAAACTGAGGCAAGAGGGCATAACTGGCATAGGGCATTGTATGGGAAAATGGCAAAGCTGGGATTTAAGGCAGAAAAAAAAAAAAAACGCTTTGATTTTAGTCCACGCTAAACAATCTCATCAGTTTTCCATGATCTAAAGAAACTATTCCTAAGCCCAGCTAGTTCTCTTTGTTGTAGGTACATGCGTTTTAGAGGAAATGTAAATCTACCACAGAAGTAAGTTTTAGTCTCAACTCCACCCTAACAAAATAGATGGAAAGAAAATGCTTGTAGCATTTTTGTGTGGGGTGAGTTTGCAGGTCAATGAACACTTCTACATCCTGGTCTCACTCCTTTGTTCTATATTGTGTCAGGTGCTATGTGTGTACAATCCTTGTCATACTTTTTGATTCAGCTTGTCTCTGAGACTTAGCCCCTTGACGGGAGTCATTTTTTTCAGTCCCCTCTGCAGGAGCAGTACGAAATGAGAGAAGCTGATATAACATCATCCCCGCTGATGAGTTTTTGCATATAAGCCCTTCCTCTACAATAAGACGTTGCAGAACTATTGCTATTATTTTCTTATGTAAGAGGCCAAGTTGTGTCCCATTCTTCCGTGAAGCTAACGTGATATTTGGATTATAGCAGAAATTCAATAACTATTTGATGAATAAATCAAGAATAAATTAATTGTTTTTAAAAAAAGACTTCTGGCAGGTTGTATTTTTCAAAAATTTAGTGTAGTGAGCTTGGATCAGTTCGTTGTGCAGAAATCAACATAGCACCTCTTGAATCCCTTTGAAAAAAATTCATTTTTCATTGTCATTAACATAAGTTCATTCAGGGGGTGTCTGATGACTCGGTTGAGTGTCCGACTTCGGCTCAGGTCATGATCTCACACTTGTGAGTTCGAGCTCTGTGTGCGCTCTACACTCATAGCTCAGAGCCTGGAGCCTGCTTTGGATTCTGTGCCGTCCTCTCTCTCTGCCTCTCTCTCTCTCTCTCCCTCTCTCTCAAAATAAATAAACATAATTAAAAAATTTTAAAACAAAAACCTAAGTTCTTTCAAGAAAAGGAAAAGAGAAATTAACCCTAAAGTATTGGCGTTTTCTTCCTGGTTATGAAAATGTGGCCTTTACAAAACCTCTCAAAATGATAACTTAATGATATAGAAAACTTTAATAAAGTACATGATCTACTATTTACCCAAAATATTACTGTGCATTCCAAGTCAACCTTATTAGGTAGATTATAGATAGATAACTATTTGCCAACATTGAAACTTACAAGATTTCACAGAAATATCTAAGTTTCTGGCTTCTTTTTCATGAAAATCAGTAGATGGTCCCTTTAGTTTGGCACAGGCCTACTATCTCTTAAGGTTTCTTACATCCAGTCCCTTAAATTTATTACATACCTTCCTGTGTACATAGGCACATGAGTTTATGATCAAATCATTAAAACCACATTAGACATTATTTTTATTCCACTGGGAAAGTTCTCTCAACAGCTGCTACAAAAATAATTATTTTTCTTTAAGCTGGCTTCCTCAGATTTGATAAACATTACCCGACTTGACTTTGAATTCATTCATTCTTTCATTTCAGCTATTCATTCAGTAAATACTTTTAAGCTTCTTATAGGTGTCAGACATGTTAGGTACTCTACTGAGCATTAGGACTTCACCTCACAAGTAATTAGCTGGCTGAGTCACATTGTTAATAGTTCACAGAACAGAATCCTCAAACACAAGGCTGTTCCTTTTTCCTTAAGACTGAAAAAGGACATTTTGTGGCAGAAATGAGAATTGATCTAAGCCAGTCCTGTCCAATAGAATGTACTGCAATGATGGAAATGTTCTATGTTTGTGTTCTTCAACGAGGTACCTTTAGCCCCATGTACCTAGTGCAATTTTTAGCTTAATTTAATTTCAACTAACTTCAATTTAAATTTAAATAGTCACATGTGGCCAGTGGCGATAGAAGTGGACAGCACAGACCTACACGTTATTGACTTTTCCATGAACTTATATAAAGAAGCAAATCTACAATAAGGCTAGTGCCACTCACAGTGTTCTTTTAAGACATGGACAGAATATTAGAGAGAGAACACTGATTAAAACAGAGAACAGGTTCATAGACAAAAATATTGGGCACTGAGTAATCATCAGTGGAAAACAAGACCATGGAATCCACCATTCATTAAGTAACATCAGTCCTAATTTACAGAGAGAATGAGGGAATGCTAGGGAGACCGCTTTGACATCATCTTGTTTAGCCTTACTTTCTACATGAGAAAAGTGAATCCTAGTAGACGCGACTTGACCAAGATCACAACACTAGTCTGTAGCAAAACTTGGATAGAAGCACATGCCTTCTAGTTCTCGATCCAGGGTTCTGGAGTATTTTTCCAGGGTCCATGAGTATTTTTGTCAGTTTGGAAGCATATTCCAAATGCTTTGGCTGAACTGAAATCTGTTTATTCATTTATTAAAATGGTGTGCATAACAGTTTTAAAAAGCATGATACTCTGGGCATCATAATTATTCTGAAGATCCCACAAAAATTTTTAAAAAGGAATAATATAGACTTCTGATTATTAATAAGCAAATGCTATTCCAAACATACTTTTTATTAGAAAAATAATCTGAGAGAACCAGAGCTATGGGCAGCTCTGTCATATGCTAACTTCTCAGGTAAAGGCAGCTTTCAAAATACACTTCAACAGAATCCCAGGGATGCTGTTACCGTGGAGACAGCAAGCAGCGGGAAAACGCTTTAAGAGGAGGGTGCAGGCAGACACTCAGAGCCCTGTTTTACATGCAGAGCCGTCATTTGACTCTATTTTATGCAGCACTGTTGCAATTTCTGATCATACAAGTGCAAAATGGTACCAGTCTTGACAACAGCTCTGTGCAAAAGGTCAGGCAGCTTTTGACTATGTTTCTTGTCTTTTCCCTTTTCTTAATCAGAGGCTGTAGAAGAGCATGAGAGGTTTCCCTTTAGGTAACCACGGAAAATGATTTAGGCACAAAGTGTGTGTTGATTTTAATCACTTCTGATATGGGTGGTTTCTAGCTTTAACCCCTCAGCCCTATTACAGCAGTGAGTGGCATGACAAAACCACGGACCTGTCTTTGTTTTTGTCAGGTGCTTTCCATCAAAGACATTGGGAGAGAAGGACACCAGATAATGAATCTTTTTGTATTTATAATGAACTTGGTGAACATCCGTTCACTGAAGTAATATTTGTTACGCACTTTCTAAAAAAAAATATACAGGCAGAGCTCCGTTACTGGAATTCTAGAGGGCATAAAGAATCACCCCGCTTGGCTCTGAATTTTTTTGAAAATATCAGTTTATACATCGGATTACGCCAGAGTGCAAGTCCTCTCAGGGAGTGATGGCAGTGATGTATTCATCTTTGTAAATGCCTGATACAGCGTCTGGTGCAGGGACACCACCCAACAAATGTTCCCCAAATGGAGGATCACTGAGGTATAGATACATTTCCTACTTGAAGGGCCTCTACTATTTTGGTAAGCATTCTCTCAAAATGAATGATTTTGTCCCACTTGATGACTTTTAAATGTGCTGTCTTTGAGTGACTTACAAGTGAATGAATGAACTCGAACTAACCATTCAAACTTATTCATGGATCCATTCATTCATTTAGTGTTTAAGCTCCAAAGTTCTATGCTCAACAAATCCTTTGAGTTTCCCTGATGTTCAACCAAAGTTGGCAGGGTAAAACCTTCCTTGTAGAGAAAATGTAAATAAATGGTAGCTCGAAGAGAAGACATGAGACAAAGCCTAGGTTTTGAAATGCACAGCACCAAGAAAATGGCACTCGACTCATTTTTATTTCTTGCCCTGGGAAAGAATAGGCAGCTTAAATTTAGGTCTCCCAGGGCAACCAGGATATGAATTAACTCAGTACCACCTACTCAAGCTAATCTCTGCCATCCGAATCACGATGGCTTCTATGTAAGAATAATGCAATAAAAAGAAGATGGCTTTGGGGCATGGTTATATCTGCTTTATAATTCGAAAACCTCATTTTAAAAAGTAAATTTAACTCCGGACTTGATTACTGGAGCAATTGACATCTTCTGGGAACAGGGAGAAAACCTCATCTACACATAGTGATATATCTTAATCTTGATCCTAAAAGAAACACACCCGCTAAGGAGAAGCTATTTTGGTTACAAAAGATCTTCAAATTTCTAATCTCATTTGTTGGCATATTTCATAAACTTTGAAACAATAAGGACTATGTACCATTCCAAATTTTGAGACCATATAAATTAGTTCCCTTCAAAAGTCTTACAAAAGTTCCTGTCAGGTAGTGTGACTTTTGGAGAAGGAAGACATTTCCATATATTTGTATCTCATTATAGCACTTCCATTAAAACAGTAAGGCTGGAAACTTTATGTATTGATTCATATGTATTTGTTTGTAATCAGTTCTTCTTATTTTCTATTCATAATTCTTTGAAAAATTTCATTGACACTGGTGCTTAAATTTATTATTAACTTATTAGAAAGACAGGAATACATTTTCCTTTGAGTGATACATTATAAAGGCAGCTGGAATTTCAACTTTAAAAAAAAATTTTTTTTAATGTTTATTTACTTTTGAGTGAGAGACAGTGTGAGTGGGGGAGAAGCAGGGAGAAAGGGAGACACAGAACCTGAAGCAGACGCCAGGCTCTGAGCTGTCAGCATAGAGCCCGATGCAGGGCTCAAACCCACGAACCGTGAGATCATGACCTGAGCTGAAGTCGGATGCCTCCCGACTGAGCCACCCAGGCGCCCCTGGAGTTTCAACTTCTAATTACCCACTTTTATCCTCTCCTTTACTTCTGCCTTCTCTTAGATTTAAATGAAGTAGATACATAGATATTTATGTAAAAATAAAAGATATATAGACTTGTGTTTTTGTAGCACACGTTTTATATAAATATGTTTTTAAATAAATACATATTTAGTTATATGACTGTACTGCATCTTATTATCTATTTCTCAATTAAAAGGAATATATATTTCTCCCCCCACCCCACCTTTTCCTTTACTATTACACAGTGTACCCGTGGTCAGAATGTCCTAAGCTATGTGTTATGGTATATTTTATTATTACTAGAGTATAAGGTAGCACATTTTTCTTTCCCACTTCCTCTCTTTCTTTCTATTCTTCTTATTTTCCATAAAATTTCTATCGATGAGAGTTTTTGACTAAACACAACAGAAGCTGACTGGCTTGTGGAACAGAAAGAATTTTTTTTTTTTTTTAAAGGATATTGGGAGCATCACAAGGTTGCTGGATGCCCTGGAGATCTTCCTGAGTTGAGTCTGTGCTTCCAGAAACCATGTTCCAAGCAGCACTGCAGAGCTAGCTTTACAGTAAACCCACAACCACTGCAGCAGCCCCAGAGAGCATTAGGGGGAACCTCACTGATGCCAGTTTTGCCAGTGAAACTTATCCAAGCAGCCTCAATGTATCTTTCCGGGCAGCCATTATCTTCACTGAAAGGAGGAGCCCCTGCTGCTACCTGGGCCCGGAGAAAGTGAGAGAGCCAGAGCAAGAGAGTGACTGAGGGAGAGAGAAAGAAAATGGAAAAATGGAAGACACAGCCCCAGCTTCTTTGTTTGCATTGCTCACTTCGCAATACAAGTTTGGTAACAGTGGTTCTGACTGATGGCATTGGGGTCACAAACCTGTGCTCAACATAAAAGCGAGGCTGGAAGTTCAAGCCCTCATTACTGTGTTAGTTCTAGGTTAAGAAAGTAGGATACATAAGGTTGAAATATCCCTAAACGGGATAAAGCTATTCAAACTTGACTGGTCACTATGAATATGAAAGATGTTCACTTTACTGCTTGACTGACCTACAAAGAGCGAAACCAGCTCACAGTACCCAACGGTAAATGATGGCGCCAATTTCCTTGTGACCTCGCCAAACTTTGATAGTACACAACATTTTGACTACTGTCAAATATTTTCTATTTCCAATAGAAAAAAAGTTATTTTTCCAACTTTGGTTATAAAAGCATTGGACAGGTAGGCACCTAGGTGGCTCAGTTGGTTAAGCGACCGACTCTTCATTGCAGCTCAGGTCATGATTTCACAGTGAGTTCGAGCCCCACATCAGGCTACATACTGACAGCCCCTCCCACACTCTCATGAACTCTGTCTCTCAAATAAAAAATAAAACAAAAAACAAAACAAAGAAACAGAATTTGGAAAAAACCATTGGGCACCATTTTATATATTTACAAGGCAATTATTATCTTCTTCTGTGAATCTTTTTGTCTATAGCTATTGCATATTTTTTCTAAGTGATAGCTTTTTGGTTTGTTTTGAATCGAATGGCAGGTATTTATATATTCTGGGTATAATTGTGTTACCTATTATATAGATTGTTATCAACTTCTCCCAGGCTATTGTGTGATTTAACTTTGTTTATACTGGTTTTATTTGCTATACTAAAAGATTTGATGTCAAACTTATTAGTCATCTCTTTAATACATTTTATTTTTGTGAGTTTTATTTTTTATTTTATTTTTTTTTTACAACGTTTTTTATTCATTTTTGGGACAGAGAGAGACAGAGCATGAACGGGGGAGGGGCAGAGAGAGAGGGAGACACAGAATCGTAAACAGGCTCCAGGCTCCGAGCCATCAGCCCAGAGCCCGACGCGGGGCTCGAACTCACAGACCGCGAGATCGTGACCTGGCTGAAGTCGGACGCTTAACCGACTGCGCCACCCAGGCGCCCCATATTTTTGTGAGTTTTAAAAGGGTGTCTTATTTAACCAAGGTGGTAACACTATCTTCTGATATTTTCACATAATAGTTTTTAAAAGGCAGTTTTGCTTTGGTTTTCTGTTTTTGTCTTTAATTCACCTGGAATTGTGAAGTAAGGAAATGAAGTAAGGAAACCACTAATTGTGGTTAGGGTGAAGTAAGGGAATTTATTTTTCGTGTGATTATTCAATTGTCCTAACATCATATAATATTTTATACTTTCTTAATGAAGTGCAAATGTGCACACTTATTCCTTTTTATTTTTCTTTGAAATTTCACTGAAAACCATTAGATATGATTCCATCTCCTTTCTACAAAACCAATTTTAACAATCCTCTCAAGTTTCAACATAAACTGCATCTCCTCCTGGAAAAAATTCCTATCAAAGCCAAACTGCTCTTTCCACTGTGGATTGTTTTAAGAGCTTGACTCCGTACTGACTACCCCTTTCCTTCCTATGGGAATGTAGATGTAAAGCATCTAACATAGACAGACATGCCCAGACTTCCTGGAGGAGGTGACATAGTGGGGGGAATTCAGGGTCAGGGAAATCACACTTCAGGCAAAAGCAAAGCATCGTCAGCATTTGTTACGCACCTTCTTGATTTTATGCAAAAGTCTTGAGCAAAAGGAAAAACGTCTACAATTTCAAATTTCTCCACAGCATTGCCCTTAAATATTTAATTAATATTTGCTAACTGATTTTCTAATTAAAACAGTCATTTCATGTGGGAATTAGGGTCACAGTTTACCAGAGGACAAATAATATACAGCACACCAGATTTGACAGGTGATGCCAAATGGACATTTCCCTGTACCTTACTTACCTCAACTGTTGAATGTATTTATAAGAAAGCTGTACCAGTAAGTGGTTGGGGAGAAGGTAAGACAATGACTGGTGAGAAAAATGGGAAAAAATTTAAAGGGGCAATTCACAAGTAGAACTGATATTTAAATCTATGTTTCTAACTGAAGACACACCTGCCATAAATATTGGAAATATTGACAATGCTTCCATCGTGACTCTCTAAGGAAGAAAAGCTCACTTTTTGCTTTTTAATGCAAGAGTATATTTAACTTAGAAAATATAATGATTGATGTGAATGAAGATGAAAATGTGTTCCATCACCAAGAAGAAATGAGAGGCACCCTCTCAGCCAATATGACTCATTAATTAGCCAGGAAAAGGGGTGTGCAAGTAACTGCAGTCTATCTTAAATCTCTTTCCCTTATCAGACACTGTGACAAGATCACATGCATTACTGCAGGATTATTAAAAGTCTGATTCCCACAAATAGATTTTTTTCCCTCCAATAGTGTTAATCTTAGGCATGTTCCTCAGGCATGTATTATTTTAGAACTCAAAACTATTAAATTCATTGCAAAAATATAATAAATCACTATTGGTTGTTTTCAAGATGTATATCTGTGTCTGCGATTAGGGGTACTCGCATCGTGTTCATGACTACGGCTGTTATCTAAAAATTGTCCTTGGACAAAGAGCTTCTGAAACCACAACATGTTATTTTCATAAGTAAGTGAAGAGACAAAGGGTGCACAGCCACCTTTCCAACAGACCGTCACCTATAACAAAGAAACATGGATGAACACTATAAATCAAAGAGCAGTAATGTAGCAGGAATGCGCAGCCTGGAAGGTTAAAAGCAATTAGTAAATAACAAAGGTGGCTTTGAGGCTGTGAAGCTCACTTTTTGGCTCAGTTGGGTAATATCAGCAGTGGAGTCTTAGTCACGCTTTCAGCTAGAGATATTTATAGACTGTAACACCAGCTGTAATGCTGAATACTATCTTTTGTGGTGTACTTCATTTTCTCTGATTAAAGAGGGAAAAGTCTCCAAACAAAGATAAACCATGAGCCTGGTTATCTTTCAGTAATTTGAGAGCAAAAGCTATCTCATATATGATATACTCCCAGTGTCCATTATAATCTCTGACAGAGTGGATCCTCAAGAAATATTTGCCAAAGAAATACATAAACAAAACACAAATAAATGAAATGACCACATCGACCAGAACACTAGTCCGTACTGCCTTTCAGAAATTTGGTACCGGTCTTGCAATATGTTTGGACATGCCCATTGGCTCATCCCATCTCCTACCCTTCATTCATTGACTCACTTCAGCTGAATAGCATAAATACCCACTCTTTCCCAGATACTGGGCTATATACCAGTGGTATAAAGATAAATGAAATATTTCTTGAATTTTTAAAGAATTCAGAAACTATAATGTAATGTGATAAGACTATAATAGAGCTCAATATGACTTTCCAACTTCTGTCCACATGATGGAACAACAAAATAGGTCAGATGAGAAAGATTTGGCAAAGAAACGCTAATTTTGAGGATGGGTAAAGTGTACCATGTTGATATATGTGTGATAAATAGTAGGATATTCTGCCCAGAAAGAATAGCATGTGCAGTGCCATGGGATCTTCAGAAACCATGATGTTTTGGGAGAACAAAGTGCTAGGAACAAATGAGTTTAGGCAGCAATGAAAGATTTGACACGTTTATAACATGCCCATTACCCTCATAACCATCCCCACATCCAAGGCACACACATAAAGGGTTAGTGTAGAACCAATGAAAAACAACATAGGGCTGAATTGCAATGGCTATTGGCCGGGGCTAAGCTGAAGTTTATTAGATTGCTAGAGTTTTTAAAGCTCACAGAGGCATGTTTATGTGGTAAACAGTCTTATCTAATTCTCACAGAAAAGGTAACTCACTGAGTTCCCCACTGGGCCTTTCTATTTCTCGTGTTGTCTCTTCATTTGTCACCATTCGGTTTCATCCAAGGAGGACTTTTTTTTTCTTTTTTTCTTTTCCTGTTATGAGAAGGGGTTTCATGGTTTCTTTAAACCACAGAGCAGCATTCATTTTGTGCTACAAGGAAGACTTTGTGCTCTTTCACTCCCAGTGGTGATAAAAACCTCATGCAGCAGACAGAGTTGCCTAAGATGCCAATATCACAAACTCCACATCCTTTTCGGTCTTGTTGTGACTTTTTTTCACGGACAAATGTGAAAGTAAAAGTCCAGTGTCTACATCGTTTCTAGCAGGTAGTGAATATAATCCTCCTGGAAATGAAGAATTAATGGTCTTTCACCAACTGGGTCAAAAGCTCAGGACACTGACTTCAAAAAGAATGCACTCAGAACAGACCCACTGCCTGATGTGTAGGAGAAAGGAAGCTAACCGGGAGAAAGGAACCGGCTGCAAACACAGAATTCTTTCTGGCCCCAGCTGAGGGCATCACTCTTCAACATCAACTCAATGAATTCCACTATGACACACATGGTTTCCAGGCCTTGAGCTCATGGAGAATCTACTCCCTAGTTAGTGCAGAAAGCTCTTATCTGTTCAACAGTGTGTTCCCTTAGAAGGTTGGGATCTATTTCCCATTGTAAAAACACAGGGCTGTGCACACCACCGAGGCATGCATATGCCTGGCACAGTTGTCTTCTTCCTGTCTTACTTTTATTAAAAACCTAGCGATGCAGATTTAAAAACATCCAATTGGGCCGATAGTCAGAGGGTCATATGGGATTATTGCCTTTTGTAAGAACTGCAGAGAACTAGTTTCTAGAGCTGGCCCAATCTATTTTTATGTTTCAAGGAAAAGAATGTGATTGAAGGGTTAACATCTATAACATGGCAATAAACAAACTGGCTCACTTACATTTTGTAAAAAAAAAAAGATTTATCCATACTGACAAAACATATCTGTTGGAATTTAAGTCGATTAATTTTGAGAGAGGGAGGGAGGGTGAGAGAGAGAAAGAGAGAGAGAGAGAGAGAGAGAGAGAGAGAGAATGCACCTGAGTCAGGGAGGAGCAGAGAGAGGGAGGGAGAGAGAGAGAGAATCCCAAGTACTGTCAGTTCAGAGCTCAATGTGGGGCTCAAACTCCTGAACTGCAAGATCATGCCCTGAGCCAAAACCAAGGGTTGGATGCTTAACCAACTGAGCCACGCAGGTGCCCCTGTAGGTAGTTTTTAAAATCAAATTTCCACTAAGTGTGCTATTTAAGCTTTTTTTTTTTAAAAAATCCATTTGTGGCTTTAAAAATAACATACAATTTTAAGAAAATATTCTACCAAGAAGCAGGCATATTTAAGAGCATATTTCTATTGTCCAGCCAATCAATCTTAATCCATCTGTGAAGTGCATTTTCATTTTCTTTAGATGCTCTTTTAGATTTAGATGTATAACTTTCAGGAGATACATAAGAACCAGGAAAAAAACAGTGAACAGATGAAGAGTAAAACCAGCCTCACAGGGGTGCCTGGGTGGCTCAGTCTGTTAAGCCTCAGACTGGATTTTGGCGCAGGTCATGGTCTCATGGTGGTGAGATCTGGCTCCAAGCTGGGTGTGGAACCTGCTTAAGATTCTCTCTCCCCTCCCCCACTCACACTTTCTCTCTTAAAAAACAAAACAAAACAAAAACCAGTCTGACAGTACAATTCAGGGAGTAAACTAATGCAAAAATGGAAATTGGAGAGCACTCATTCAGCATAATCATTTGAGGCATTTGATAGAGGAAGGAAGAATAAGTTGTTTTCCCTTTTCCCCCAATCTTAACTAAACACAGTTAGGATGTATATATTCTTATTGTTATGTTTTCAAAATGCAACAGAAAATGCAGAATTACTGTGTTCTCATCTAACTATTTACGGAGTTATGAAGAGATGCTCTTCCCCTACCCCTGATTCAACAGACTGTAAGCTTCTGTTCTGGTAGTCTTCACTCCTATTTAAATTGGTTATCCAAAAACATTTTTAAAAAATAAAATAGAAATAAATAAGTTGGTAGTTATCCACTGCTCTAATACCTTCTACATCAGAAACTCAAAAGTTGCCTTCAGGAAAAAAGCTGACAAACTCGTTTATTCTTAGAGCATAAAAATATCAAACACAGTTCAAAGCATTATTCTGTCAAGGGATAGTTGAACTGTAATGAATACAAAAATTTATTCAACTAGCATATTTCTAATGGTGTCCTCATAGGCAATCTGTAAAGGGAATTTGGGTGAGGAGATTCTTGGGCTTTGACTCATTTCAATTCTCCTGCAGGCTATTTTGTCTTCCAGGAAAGCCAGTCCTAAGCCTATGTTGTGGCTAACACTATCTGTGCTCACCAGTGAAAGCTTAATATTTTCCCCACAGAACCTACTTTGACTTTTCACAAACAACTAGAAATATGGATTGAATTGTGTCCCTCAACAAGGTATGTTCAAGTCCTAACCCTGGGAACACAGAATTTGACTTTTTATTTTGCAGTAAGGTCATTATGGATATAATTAGTTAAAGGAAAATATACTGGAAGAAAATATACTGGAATAGGATGGGTTCTTAATCCCAAATGACTGGTGTCTTTGTAAGAGGGAAGATGACGTGAACACCGAGGCACCGGAAGAATGTCATGTGAAGAGGGAGGCAGAGATTGGAGGAAGGCACCTACCAGCCAAGGAACATCTGGGACTACCAGAAGCTGGCAGAGACAAGGAAGAAGCATCCTCCCCTAGAGGCTTTGGAGGGAGCACAATGCTGCCAAAACCTTGATTTCACACTTCTAGCCTCCAGGACTATAAGAAAATACATTTCTGTTGTTTTAAATCATTCCGTTGGGTACTTTGTTAGTAGCCCCAGGAAACTAACACAGCAAGTAATTTCTTTTTGCTCTCAGTCTTTTTCTCTTCTTTCTTTTCTCTTCTCTTCTTATTTATTTATTTAGTCAACATCCATTTAGTTTCTCCATTCCAAGGACAAGGAGAGGGACAGGAGAAAACCAGTCTTTTCTTCCTTTTACATTAAAACACTGGGAAACCTGTCCAAAATTGCATCGCTTAGTAGGTTTCAGCTATCTATAAAAATAGGTTAAAAAAAAAAAAACTTATACAGGATTGCAACTTTCAAACTGTTTACCGTAGTGTAATTCTTTAGCCAGTTGAAACATTATATGGCTCCTCAAAATATGAAAAAGACTTAAAAATTTCACTTTTCATTTTGAGGGAGGGAAGGGGCCCCCAAATTGTATCATTCAGCTGTCCTTTATCATCAGTTCCTATCTGACGTGGCACCAGTGGCCATACAATTATAGCACGTATGTTATTAGAATCAATATCTAATCAATATATAGTTAAAAAATTATTAAGGGGGACAGCTGGGTGGCTCAGTTGGTTAAGCATCCAACTGTGGTGCAGGTCATGATCCCACAGCTCATGAGTTCGAGTTCCGCGTCGGGCTCTGTGCTGTCAGCTCAGAGCCTGGAGTCTGGAGCCTGCTTTGTATTCTGTGTTTCCTTCTCTCTTTGCCCTTCCTCCATTTGTGTGTGCTCTCTCTCTCACAAAAAAATAAACATTTTTTAAAAAAAGACTATATTAAGGGAGTGCCTGGGTGGCTCAGTGGGTTGAGTGTCCAACTTTGACTCCGGTCACGATGTCACAGTTCATGAATTCAAGCCCTACCTTGGGCTCCCTGCTGTCAGTGCAGAGCCCACTTCAGATTCTCTGTCCTCCTGTCTTTCCGCGCCTCCCCTTTTCTTACTCTCTTTGTCTCCAAAATAAGCAAACATTTAAAATAAATAAATAAATAACAAATGTTAAGGAAACTTTATTAAGGATGAAGAAAAAAACAGTGGTTACTACTATTCAGTGAATATACCTGTAGACTGGCACCATAAAGAATGCATGGTTATTGTGACCTATGTAACATGACAAGGAGCGAACAAATTCCTAGTTTTAAGTATTTGGCCATTTACTCAGCAAAAGCTATCTTTCTGCTGAGTAAACAGGGAGGGTCCAAGTCATAGATTTACTACTAAACAGAGAGGCTATTTGTTGAGTCCCGAAAGTATCAGTAACCATTATTCTCCCATTTTACCAAATAAGTCACTGAGATTGTGACTTGGCTTCTGTAATATACCCACAGTCACAAAGTGAGGCAGAGAGCCAGGATTCAAAGCCAAGTCTGAAGTATACACATTGCCATGAACTGCCCTCTCATGCTGGGTGGCAAGTAGCAATCTTTTTCCTGTGTCATTTGCGTCCATGTCTCCTGTAATCAACATTGTGTCAGGTTAAATCTCTCATAGCAGTACTGAGTGAGATGAGCCTAGACAAGAGAGTAATTACGGCTCTTTCCAGATTTCCAGACCTCAGCAGGAAACACCACCAGTGGGTGGCAGATATAAATGTGAAAACAAGTGGTGGATACAACTACCTGTGTGGGCAGGTGCAGCTAAGAGACATCTCTCTGTATTTTCTCCTCGCTGCACAAAGAGTTTTGTTTTCACCTTTAATCTATGAGGACAGACATCACATTCAGAGCATATCTCTACTGCGGTGCTAAAGCAGCTAGCATATCCTTCCTCGTCCCATACTTGCACATTCTATATAAAGTTATGCTCACATGGCACCGAAATAGACATTTTTATGTTCTACAAAAATACCACTGCAAAATGGCAAAAATGCCATAACTTGAAATAGATTATCTTCTAAGATTAACTCTGCCTGAAGAACAGATTTTCCCCACACATTCATTCTAAAATCTTTGAGTCCTAGAAAAACTGCCATTAATTCCCCATTCCTTTGATCTCTGCTGTACCTGTACCTTGACTGTCTTTTCTAGGAAAGGGGCAGACCACACGGATTCAAAGCAAACTGTCTCCTAGCTATGTGAACTTGGGCTATTCACGTATAGTCTCTAAATTATGATTTCTTATCTGTAAAGTGGGAAGGATAAGTTTTTTTTTATTATTTTCTTGTTTACTTTGCTTCCTAGGTCTCCCCCTCTGGGATATAAATTTCATGACAATAACTTAAAAAAATACAACGGAATCTTGTACATATGATTATGTCATTTGGTCTTACATATGCACACACGCACACACACATCAGAGACTTTCACAAATCAATAATGGAATTAAAAAAAAAACACATTTCTATCTGATCTAATTCAGGTGCATTCCATGAGTTTTAGTGTGCTGTGTTTCTGTTTTAATTATGCTCACATTATTTGCTAATTTCCCTTGTGATTTTTTGAGGCATGTATTATTTAAGATATGCTGCTTCATTTTCACATAATTGTGTATTTCACAACTTTTTTTCTGTTATTGATTTCTGCTTTCATTTCTTTGCATGAAGGACATAATACATGAAACAAAAACTAATGGAACTGACTGGAGAAATAGAAAATTCTCCAACAGTAGAACTTCAAAACCTCATTTCCAATAAAGGATAGAACAACTAGACAGAAGATCATCAGGGAAATAGAAGATCAGAACATCATATACAAATTAGTCCTAACAGACATCTACAGAATATTCCATCCAACAACAGCAGAATACACATACTACTCAGAGTACATGGAACATTCTACAGAATAGACTGTAAGGAAGGCCATAAAACAAGTCAGAATAAGTTTTAAATGGTTGAAATCATATAAAAGAATCATAATTCTTAAGTGGCAGGGTCACTGAAAGGGTGAAGTGCTTCTGTTGTTACTTTAATATTAATTGAACATTTACTGTGTGTTGACACTGTGCTAGACACTGGGAATAAAGACTATTAAAGGATCTCTAAGCCACAGGGACCCAACATTCTAGTGGAAAGAGGAACAGAAAAACCAACAAACCACAATGAATCATGATAACTCTAAGAAAAATGTCACTGCTTTGGGAGCTTAGAGTAAGCACTGGCCAACAGCCAAGAAGGGCAGGCCATCGTGTCAGGGATGGGGTAGTATCAGACAGATTTGCAGAGAAAGCAAGACTTGTGAAGATTCTTGGAGATCTCAAGAAGTATGTATTTGCTAAAAGAAGAAAAAATAGAAAGGGGCACAGGGGTTGAAATCTCACAGAATATTCGGGAAAGGTGGTGAATGAACCTGCATAACACTTTGAAATAATCACAGAAGGTTTTTAGGGCACTCTCCAGACTCTAGCCTTGATTTATTCACTTAGATTTTCAAGGAAGGACAGAAAATAATAAGGCATTGGTAGCATATGTAGTAAATTTGTTGGAAAGGCAAAACAGGCTTACACATTTAAAGCTCAGGTGTAGACTAATGTTTTTGGGTCTACCAATCCCCAGAAATACTCAGCAGCTTGGATTCCAGTACATATATCAAGTATTCAGTTTGATTGAGCATGGTATAATTTTAAGTCATAGATAATTAAGCCATGTCCTCAGCCTATGGAATTGGGCAACAATGAGCATTTCAATGGTATTCTTTGCCATTTTCAGAGACCAAAGATATGCTGGTGATGATTACCTAGTGAGTTGTCACATTTCAAAACTACTCATGGAAGTGCTCCTAATTACCTGTCTTAGTGTGCAGCAAATAACAGCCTTACTAAATTAGTAATGCTCAGCATGATTTAACGACCAGCCTTGACATCTAATTCCCTTATAACACGTGGATGGAACAGAAAAATGAGATTTTACATTTTAAAACCAATGCCAGTCCACAACCTAAGCACTTAGTTCACCAATGACATACTCCTGAGTGATAAAGTGATAAAGCTGAGTCTTACGTGACAGTCTCTTCTGAAGTGTCTTTGGGAACAAGTGGCATGTCAATTTTCCCTATAATTCACGGTTGAAGCTTTAGTTGTGGGAAAGTTAGAGAAGGAGATTTACCCTTCATTCAATTAAGAATTGCAATTACTGTCTTTTTATTATCTGACAAATGAGCATCCCAAATGCTCAACCTTGAGATAGACAAAAAGTAAAACACAAAGTAAAAAATAAAGCCTTTTTTAGTAGGAAGCAAAAACTAGGAGGCCTTAGAAAAGATTTCTAGCTTAGGTTAGTTTTCCAGAGAAAATGGGAGATAGCAGAAAAGGATAGACTTTCTGATCTACGTAGAGGTGGTGTCACTTTCAGTGTTTAGTCTGTGACCTCAGCCCCATAACTCGTGTTGCACATTTTAATTTCCTCATCTCTAAAATAGGGACAATATTATTCAACTAACCATTTTATTATCACAGGTAAATAATATTTAAAAGAGTTGTAAATTTTCAAGTGCATTAATATCAATATTCTAGTAATTAGGTAAAAAAAAGTCAGCAGTAGTAAGTAAAAGTATATGCATAGATTCAATGTGTCTTGAGTAGTGTTTGTGAGTAAAAGTAGTCTTGGTACCATAAGGTTGAGCTCTGCAAAATAGAATATAAAATACAACATATAGTATACAAGATATAGATAATGGATAATAGATAAGATATAAGATAGGTTATTCTAAAAGTATATATACTTTATATATGTCTCATTTCTTTTTCTCAATTTCCTCTCATAGTTTTATTTATACATATATGTATATTTAACTTGTATTTAAGTTAAATACACTTTAATTTTATATTTAACACTATTTAATGAATAATTCACAATATTGAACACTAGTCCTGGTGTTCTTGTAAAAACAGTACACTGGTTCTTTTACTGCTTTTCACAGCTCACATACACACATATACATACAGACAGATACAAAATAATTATTTTCTCCAAACCTCATTTTGACATTTACAAAAGATGGGATTTTGGCTAAATGTTCTCTAAGACCTTTTGACATATTAGTTTTAATTTTAATTTTACCCATCATCCCTAAACCTACCTCTTTCCAAATACCTAAGTATGTATTTAAGTATCTATCAGGAAATGAGGGGAAAATAAGGAACGAAAGAAAGAAGGAAATCTAGAACAAATGGCTAGAGAAAGAGAACTAGGATTAAAGTTGTAAAAAAAAAAAAAAAAAAAACCATTGAAGCTGCAAAAGACAAATTGTTCTTGGTCTCTCCTGCACCAAATATTCAAGTCAAGATTTCTTTATAATTAAATAAACTA
Source organism: Panthera uncia (assembly GCF_023721935.1). Lineage (NCBI taxonomy): Eukaryota > Metazoa > Chordata > Mammalia > Carnivora > Felidae > Panthera > Panthera uncia. The sequence continues at coordinate 21,076,036 of NC_064808.1, read as the reverse complement.
TACTTGCTTGTAGTTCAGATATTTCTAGGTCATTACTTAAAAATGAACTTGGTAACAAACTGATGGTTGCCAGAGGGGAGGTAGGTGGGGGGATGGGTAAAGTAGGAGATGGGGATTAAGACATATACTTGTCATGATGAGCACCATGGAACTGTTGAATCACTATATTGTATACCTGAAACTGATATAACACACTATATGTTAACCAGAATTCAAGTAAAAACTTAAAATCAAAACAAAACAAAACAAAACCCAAAACAAAAAACAAACAAAAATGAACTCGATACCTACAGTACATTGTTTTTAAAACTCAGAGTTTTGATAGGAATTTATACTGTTGAGGTAGAATATTTAAAATATTCATGTATTTGTTTCCATTTTCAACGTCTCCAATTATTTAAGTTCTGGAAACTTAATTATAGAAGTGGTCTCAAAAATAAGGTCTTACAATGAATAAAACTAAAAGTACAAAAATTTTAAAGTCCCTGGAAGATACCTTTTTGGCAGAATGGGTCACTATTTTTCTTATGATTCTTCTTTTGGTGCTAATTGTGATATTCCTCAGTGGGGCTATGTGGGAGACTCTCCTAAGGGAGATATAGCATCTCAAAGCACTGAGCTTCACCAATTCTAAAATTTCAATAGTGCTTCGCGTAACCTAGTGTTGTTATGATCAAGAAGATTAGAAATTAACATCATTCCACTGATGATTCTGAGCCCCAAAATTGTGTGACAAGGATGCCCAACCTGTCTCAGTATTTCTGCAACAGCATGTGTCATTTGGGCAGTCGATTTTGTGCTTGGGCAGATATTACCCCTTGTAGCCTCGGATTTAGTCTCTTTCTTTATTCTCTGAACAATACTAAACACACGTCTGTTGCCAAGTTTTACAAACCTAAAATCCCTTGTAACATGAGGGAAAGAAAAATACAAGTTTGCTTAATTTCTTCCGTATGCTTCTCCAAGGCAATACTACAGGGAATCAAAAAGAGATCTACAGCAGCAATCCCCAGGAGAACAGGGGCACCTCTGTGGGTGTTGGGATCCATAATGGTTTGGGGGGGGGGGAGTTAATAGTATTATTTATATATGTGTTGAATCTCAAGGTTTTATTTTCTCTTTTGAAATACATTTCACAATGTATTTCTAAGTAAAAATACTTAGGATTTTTGATTAAATACACAAATAAGCCAAGTCATATGAAAAGGTGTTTGATATCACTAATTATCAGGGAAATGAAAATCAAAAACAATGAAATATCACCTTGCACCTGCTAGAATGGCTATTATAAAAAAGACAAAAGACAGATATTGGTGAAGGTATAAAGAAAGGAGAAATCTTTTTTATTATTTAAAAAAAATTTACATTTATTTATTTTTGAGAGACAGAGAGAGAGAAAGACAGAGCACAAGTGAGGGAGGGTCAGAGAGAGAAGGAGACACGGAATCTGAACCAGGCTGCAGGCTCTAAGCTGACAGCACAGAGCCCAAAGTGGGGCTCGAACTCACAAACCATGAGATCATGACCTGAGCGGAAGTCGGACGCTTAACTCACAAACCGTGAGATCATAACCTGAGCCAAAGTCGGACGCTTGAACAACTGAGCCACCCAGGTGCCCCAAGAAAGAAGAAATCTTATACACTGTTAGTAGGAATGTAAATTGGTGCAGCCACTGTGGAAAATAGAATGAAGTTTTCTCAAAAAATTAAAATAGAACTACCATATGATACAGCAATCCCACCACTATACAGCATGGTGACTACAGTTAATAACTGTATTGTGTACTTAAAATATGCTAATAGAGTAGATCTTAAGCATTCCACCCCGGCACACAGACACAAAAGGTGACTATGTGAGGTGATAAATATAACCTGATTGTTGTAAACATTTGACAATGTACACATCTATCAAATCATCACATTGTACACTTTAAAAACGTGTATTTGTCAATTATCCATCAATTAATCTGGGGAAAAAGAAAGTATTTGTAATATACATGACAAAATGTTAAAATTTGTTTTGTAATGAGCACTTCCAAATCAATGAGAAATTTGTTATATAAATGAGTCATATAAACAGCTCGATAGAAAATTAGCAAAAGGAATACACAATTTCTAGCAGAGAGAAATGCAATTGATCATTTTATTTATTAAAATTTGATTATCCTCATTAATTAAGTAGTGCAAATTTATTTTTATTTTTATTTTTTGAGAGACAGTGCATACACGTGAGCAGAGCTGAGCAGAGAGAGAGAGAGAAAAAGAAAGAGAGAAAGAATCCCAAACAGGCTCCATGCCCAGTGCAAAGCCCAACACAGGGCTTAATCCCATGACTGTGGGATCATGATCATTGCTGAAATCAAGAGTCAGACGTCCAACTGACTGAGCCACCCAGGCACTACAAGTATTGCAAGTTTGAACAGAGATATGATAGTCTCTCTAGGAAGTGTTGAGAAATAATCACCTTCACAATTTGCTGGCTGCAGTGTAAATCTGCCTATTTTTTACACTTGCCATCTTACTCTAATACATAAATGGGTATGTCCATTAGTCTACTTATAGAGATTTATCCTACAGAAATAATCACACAAGCTTGCTAAAGATGTCCATAAAATTAGAATAATGGCAAACATTTTATTTCATGATATGTAAGTCATCTAACTTAATCATCATAAAACACTACAAATTATTTTTATCTATTATTATCCCACTTTTATACCTGAGGAATCTCAGGATGACAGAAGTTAAATAACTTGATCAGTGTCAAAATAACTGTGAGGTTGAAATGAGTCTGCCTATCTCCTGAGCAGCTCTTTTCAAGGAGGTAATTTTAGTGAAAATAGTAGACTGACTCAGCCTCCATTCACGCTTTTCTGGACCTTCCTTTACTGTGAAATCAGGAAGGCTTAAACACACATCATCACAAGGACTGAATGAAGCTAGGCATCCTGATGTACCAGGGTCAAGCGTCCATTTATGCAGGCATACTCCTTTGAGATTCAGAAGACAGGATTCATGTGGAGACCAGGGAACAGTTCCTTCCATTTTCTGCTGGCAGCTTGGGAGTGCTGGGTTCTTTTTGTGACAGCGGCTTAGGGACCAATCAGTAGTTTCATAGGAATCGAGTTCTATGACATCCACTTGGCTAGTGCAAATCATAACAGTGTGGCAAAACTCTGGGTCTATGTACTCTCTGCCTGAGCTTCTTGATACTTGAATCACAGCTCAGGAGAATTTTCCTGGGACCAACAGATAAGATGGCAGCAGTGCCTTCCTGATTCTGGAGGTAAGAGCTTCAGCGTTCTGTTCCTTGAGTCAAGAGTTTCATGATGTTTGGAATACATGTCCGAAGTTCCATGAATTCAAAGGACTGCTTCCTGACGTCCAGCCTTCTAGGTTATGGGAAAGATAGCCATTCTCCGGGTGGCCTTGTTCCATGGTATAATTCTAGAAACTATCCCTTTAAGCCTAGTCTAGAACTCACTCTTCTAGCCATGCTAATGACTTTGATAAAAGCTCAGAGCTTTCTCATTTCTGCAATTAAATACTTGACTGTATGGCTATCCTTGGAAATGTTCTGAGTTTGATTATAATATTTAATAGTTGAGAACAATTTAAATTAATATGATGGGGAATTGGATAATATAGGTATATGAAACATCTATACAAGGATACAGAAACCAGCAATTAAAACACACATTATTAATGTGAAAATATTATTAAACATAGTACTGAGTGAAAAAGCAGGCTATAAAATAGGATGCTATGTGTATATGTGTGTGTTTAGAAAAGGCAAGCTATATAATAAAATTTAAATAATCATCTTTTGTATTATTACTTTTGGTAAATCTCACTTTCTTCTTTAAGAGCTTTTTTATATTGTGTGAAATTTTAATGAGTACCATTTCTCTAATAATAATAACAAAAATAAAAGCTATTTTCATTTTGGGCAAAAAAAAAAGAGAACATCATTATCTTATCTTGGGTATGTGGAATAGCATATTCTCACTACTCTTCTTTGATTACTTCTATCCTTTTTTCCATATAATTTTATATTAGCTTAATTGAACAAGCCACATTCAATTCTTTTGGAAGATTATAAGTTTTAAAGGCTAGGATTAAAAATGAATACTCATTATATACTAATGTTAAAAACTAGCTTTTAATGGTGTGATTTCTACTTGTCCCAATATATTCCTCCACAAGGCAATCTTGCCAAGTCATTCCACATACATTGATTGTAGTATGCCTTTTGACTTAATTGCACGATTATATGTTCTTGGTATCAGATTCGGTTAGGAGAAGTTGAGGAACCTTCAAAACCCACTCCTTCAATCCTCTCCATGTCTCTAATAATGTTCTTCCCCTCCTCTCTTTACTTACGTGGTAAGCTGTGTAAAATAAACATTAAAGACCTAAGCCCTGCTGGATGGACAGAGAAAAGGGGAGGTTGCCTGTGTCCTGACCCTTGAACGTTTCAAGGTTTGGGTTACGCGATTTGCTGAATGTGAGAAGCCTTGCTTTGCACAGAGGTATATCTTGTTTCTGGATACTACAGTTGCTAAGAGGATAGAAAGTTGATGGTGCTCATCTTTTGCAAATACCCCATTCTGGGTTTGCTGCCAAGACCATCAAAATCCAGATGTTTTTCCATAGGCTACTGGTAGGAACCAATGGGAAACTAGACAGACTCAATTTTCGCTTCTCCCATGCATACACACTCGTGCACGGACACACACACACACACACACTCACACACACAGTCTATACTGTTATGGGTATTTCAGAAACAAACAAACAAAAAACAAAATAAAGATAATTTTAAACCACATCTCATTAGTCCTCAGTTGTTTTTTGTTTGTTTGTTTTGTTTGGGTTGGTTTTGGTTGGGTTTTTGTCTAATCTGGTTTACCTAGATTGTATTCATTACTCCCAAGGTTCTCCCTACCTTTTGACTATTATAAAAACTCCAAGTTAATGTTTTTAGTCCAGTCACTAGAACTGCAAAAAAATCTGCTCCATGATATTATCATAAATGTGTATAACTGCTTAAGGTATTTCTTCTCCCAGAGACATTTTTCTCAGGTTTTGAGCTCCTAAGTCTATCTCAGACACTCGTACTCCAAGCACTTGAAGCTTTTAAAAATATAATACTTACAATCTTGTACTTTATTTTCTGTAAATTTATTCATACGCACCCCTGGCCTATAGATTTCTTGAGTTCAAGGAACACTTTTTATGAGTCTTTACAGTACTCACTTTTTCACCGAGTGCCTGGCCAATAGTTCCTGAAGCTGCATCTGTATTTTGAAAGCTTATTTAAACTCCAAAGAATGAATATGTAAGAGGGAGCATCAGCTGTGTCTGGACAGTGGCTAATGGGGAAATATTAGAGAAATGGTGGTCAGTATAGAGAGTATTTGGATCACAAGCCTTCTCATACCTCTTGAATGACATTACTGTGTAAAAATGAGTAAAAGACCAGCTATACTTAGAGCTAAATGGGATCTTTCAGTGCATGTAATTTGTATGTCCTTCAGGAAGATCACACAAATAATCAAGAGAATGATGAACACTGGGAGGATGTCCAGAAGTAGATAAAATTAAAGGACCTCCAATTTTTTCCTTTCTTCCATTTTTCTTATTCCTCTATACCTTGGATATATCCTTTCATATTATCTCAAGCCATCTGAGTTTTCTCAAGGACTTTTATTCACACCACTTAGGTTTTAGTGTGGTTGATGCAATGTCCTCTCATCCAATATCTATTTTTCTTTCTTTTTAATTAATACAAGGCCAATATTGCCAAGAAATATATATATCTAAAATATATACATATAAGTGCATATACACATGTATATACATGCTTACATATGTGTATATACATAGGTATCTATGCATGTATATGTATATTTCACCTGAAAAAAAGGTGGGGGGGCGGAGTCTGGTGAGCATAAGGAAAGACACTTGAATAGAGCTTACTGAAGTACACATTTTTTTTGGCCTTTTCCCCCTCTCTTCTTATTTTTGACCTCAAATATAGTCTAGATAGCTACAGTCCTGCTTTATTTTTTACCGTAGGATGACCTTCAACATGAAAAGTAAACACAAAAAGCAGTAGAACAGAAAGAGAAGGAAATTCTGTCTTTGCTGAGCCATCATGGAAGTACTGACTTATTTGGAAGTAATTAAGAACAAACAATAAAACCTACAATTTGTTTATGCCCACATTTTGCTGTTGTTGCTACTTTTGTTCAGTCTTGTGGTCCCGTCCCAGTTACAATGAAAAACAGATCTTAACTGACAGTTTCAGTTTCTCCTTGTCTATCCTTATTGGAAGCAGAACATAACTGGTTCCCATCATCTGGATTTTATAGTCAATATATATTTGAATTCTATTAAACTTTTCCCCTATTTTTCTCATTTTATTCTTATACTTCATTTACTTGATTTTTTTCCTTCCATTACCCAACTTTGTGATTCTTTCTGAATCATCTCTGAGTTTTCCAAACTCCTCCCATAAAACCGTAATTTTAACAGTAATATGGTAAATTAGTGTGCTTATTCCCCAGTACTATTCACTTAAAATTTGTCTATCAGTGAAATGATAATCTGTGTTACAGAAAAAGAATCATTTCTCTAACTTGCACTTTTTTTCTTCCACATAAAATAGACTTTTTATTCCCTTGGAGATGTTCCTGCAAAGGTCCCAGAATGTAGTACAAATAATAGTTAAGACAACAGTGAAAACCTCAACTCACCAATCCATTCATTGATGCATAGAATTGTAAAAGGTTTTAAAATACAGCCTTAACTCCTGGCTCTGTGCTAATACATAGGCAATGGCGAAGTTCACAGTTCCACATTCTGTCTCAACACTAAAACCTTTGTTTCCACTAGTCACTTCCTTGCTAGTATTCAACTGATCACTTTGAAAAACACTTTGATAAACAGATACCTTGAACACTGAGGGATCTATTTAAAAAAGGCTAAATTTCTGTTTTAGCTTGTTAAAATTACATTAAGAACAGTTACTGAAATGGAAAACATGGCAATTACTTACAGAGGAATTTTCTTAGGGAAAAAGAATAAAATTATATTTTTCATTTAGATTACTCAGAGAAATACATGTTTATATGTGTTCCTCCTCTAGGAAAGGAAGAAAAGTAATATTATAGCTACCTGAGGATTCATTGCTTCTTAATCCTTTATTAAGTGCCCATTATAAATCTTAGTAAGAG
>NC_064808.1:21051997-21068786 GCF_023721935.1 Panthera uncia | reverse complement strand
CTAAGCTGTCAATATATAAACAAGAAATGTACGTTTTCCAGGGGTGCCTGGGTGGCTCAGTCAGTTAAGCGTCCAGCTTGGGCTCAGGTCATGATCTCATGGTTCATGGGTTTGAGCCCTGTGTGGGGCTCTGTGCTGACAGCTCAGGGCCTAGAGCCTGCTTTGGAGTCTGTGTCTCCTCTCTCTGGTCCTACTCTGTTCACCTTCTTGCTCTCTCTCTCTCTCTCTCAAAAGTAAATAAACCAACATCAAAAAAAAAAAAGAGAAATGCATGTTTTCTGTATATTCACAACAGAAGATCATGTGCCCACAGATTTTAAGGGTTCAAAGACGTGGCTATTTTTTTCTATTTAAACCTACGTTGTTTCAATTTATCCTGATCTAATGTGTTTTGTTTTGTTTTGAGTTTTTCAGTCACTGGGTTATGTTTACCAACTTGAAATAAAAAGAATCTAACTTCTTCCATGTATGACATGTTAGCAAAGGTGCCTAGTTGGTCCAAAGAGAAATCATGCTTTTATCCAAAGTCTTCTAGCAGTGTGGCACAAGCACCACAGTTAGGATATACAGCCTGAAATTCCTATCCCTTCAGCTTTACTTAGACCTGAATGCCATTTTTCTTTTTCCAAATGTCTAAATGAGTCATGGACACCAAGGATCCTTTAGCAGCGGCCACGGATGGGAAAGCTTGAGCCTGTTACTTGCCTGCCATCATAATGTTACCTTTATTGTTTATTCAGTGGAGTTAGATACAGTATTATAAAATTCTATCTATAGAAACTACTTATCCAGGGAAAGGAAAAACAATTCTGCCATCTAGCAGTAGCTGCTATTGCCAGTTCTGGACATTGTCTCTAAAAGCAGTCATCCCTTTCTTCATTCTTTCAGCGTCTTTGAACACCTTTTATTTACCAAGCACCATAGTCAATCAAAGCTCTGACAATACAAACACGGAAAATGGTCCTCTAAGGTCAACATCTTAGGAAGCTCCTTCCAGCTTAAAAATTCTATTATAATTTACTTGAGGTATTAAGTCATGGTGCCTTTCTTAGAAGAAACTTGTTTCTTTCTAAAAAAGTTTTTAAAAAAGGCAAAAGCTAGAAAGTTTCCAATACACAGAAAAGCTGCAAGAAATGTAAAAAAAGAAAACAACCATGTGCTCTTTATTCAGATATACCAATTATCGACATTTTGTCCTAATTTTCTTTTTTTTCCTATATTTTCACATTATGCCTATTTTCCTAAAGCTTTTGAGGTTGAGAGGTATACACCATGTGCCTTTACCTCCAAATGCTTCAGCGTATATTTCCTTAGAATAGCATGTCCTATTATATAAATGTAACACAATTACCTTAATCAGATTTAAATGTGACATAATCATCTCTCATCCGTATTCCAATTTTTAAAAAAATTACCCACCATTGTCATTTATAGTACTTTTTCTTCGTCCAATACAAAATTCAGTCTAAGATCCCATATTTAATTTGTTGTCATCTCTTCTTATCTCCTTTACTCTACTTTATCTCTACTCTACTCTACTATCTCCTTTATCTCTACTTTAATCCTTCAGCACATATTTTTCTTTTATGACAGTTCCAAATGCAGTATTTTTTGTTTTAATAAAATGTTCTGCATTTTAAATTTCTCTGGTATTTCTTCGTGGCTAAATTCAGGTTATGCAATCCCAAGTGGAATACTATATAGGTGATTATCTGTCCTTCTTGGGCTGTCACATTTGAAGGCACATAATGTCCATCTGCTTTTCTTGCCTCAACTTTTAATAAGCTTTTATTTTGGAATAAATTCTAGATTTACAAAAAGGGTTCAAAGAGTACGCAGCGTTCCCCCATGCTCTTCTCCCAGAACTGAGAAATGAACATTGGTACTTTTCTATTAAACAAACTAGACTTCATTCAGGTTGTACCGGGTTTTTCACAAGTATCTGTTCTGTTCTAGAAGAAAGTCCAGGATAACAAGTTGCATTTAGTTGGAAATTTCACCTTATTCTGTACTGATCTGCATCAGTTTCTTGGTCTTTCCTCATTTTTCATGACTTGGACAGTTTTAAGGAGTGCAAGTCAAATATGTTGTAGAACATGGGGTTTGCCTTTTTTTTATGTTAAGTTAAATCATTCAGAGTGTCCAATTTTCTACTGTATTGTTCTATTTTTTTCCTTGCTCCTAAAAAGTCTGTGGGAAAACATCGCAAATATCCTTTCCTATTAAAAATCCTTGTCTCCTAAATTTAGCACCCATTGATGATTTTTAGCTAAACCAATCTTTAAATGATGGTTGGAAAATGAGACATCTGAATCTACTATCCTCTCCAAATTTACCAGTTGAATTTGGTGTTCTATTATAAGCAAGAGCCCTACCTCCTCCTCCCTTTCTGTCTTTCTTTACCTATTTATTACTGTTACACACTAATGAAGTTACATTTTGTGAATGAATTGTAATTCATTATAGCCCTTAGTTACTTTGGTGCTCAAAGAGTTCAAGATTTATGCAGCAGCAACCTTTTCATACTGGTTCCAGGATCCTTATAACCTCCCCTGCTCTGTCAACCTTAGAAATATTTCTTTTCGGTCTGGATGAAACAAAAACAGTTCAAGCTCATCTCATCCCATTCCTATCTGAGCCTCCAAAATCAGTCATTATCCAAGGAAAAGTCCTTTCTTAAATGTTCCATGTCACCAGCAAAACAATGCTTCATAGTGGAAAATAAATTAGTGATGTCAAATACATTATTGATAGCAATCCTTCTGTCAAATTTAGCTTGGCCTACTAAATATTAACTAGGAGTTACATGTATATTTCAAATTCAGATACCAGTTACGACTTCCACTTATTGCCACTATATTAAACAACACTATATAAAATAAACATTTAGGACGTCAAGAATAGGTAATTATGCATACTCTGGCATCCTGTTCACACCAAACTCAGCTGAGCATACACATACCTCAGATCAACTGTGTTCTTCTTTTTACAACTATTTTCTTTCTTTTACAACTATTTTCGTATGCTCTCTGAGCCTCTACCCTATCTTTCTCTGTCTCACTCTAACCCTGCCCCACATATTTCCATTGTGTATGTCTAAACCATTCTTAATTTCTTCATAGAGTACTTTGCTCCCATCTACCTTAACAGAAAACATCTTTTCTTTCCTTCCAACGGCAGATACCTCTCCTCATGCTTCAACACCACAATCATTGACTTATATTGACACTAATTTTATTTTTCTTCTATCCCCAATTCTGTCACAATCGTATAGGGTTTTAGTGTCCATTCAAGTCATTCTAAGCTTTAAGTACAGCATTCCTTGTATTCTCAACTACAATTATCAACCCCCATTTCGATTTACCAATTTTCAAAACACAAGCTTATGACCTTCTCATATTTAAATTGATTCATTTGTGAAGAAAACTCTAGTACGTCGTTTTTTAATGGTTCATTATTTATGCTTCCAGAGGTCTCTCTCATTTCCTCTCCCTTCTTCTTCCTATTTGTTTCTCTCACCCCCATTCTTTAAACTGTTCCTCATCGATTTCTACTCCCTTTTGGCTCTTCGTCAGTACTACTTTTATTCACTTCTACATCTACCCAGCTTTGATTTTAATTTCTATCATTTCATTGCTTTCCTACCAGCACTATAGTCATTGAATGCCAATGCCTTTCCACCATACACGCACTGAAAATTTAAACGCTGAAATTTAAATTCTGAAAATTGAAACTCAACTGTCCCCATTACCCTTTCCAAAATAGGATGCATAAAATGGCAAATCTATGTAGATTGATGCCGCAAGTACAGTACTAATCTCAAATGGACTCAGTCCCACTTGGAAATCCTTTTACTTGCTAGCAATCAGCTCCCAGTCCTGTCAACAGCTATTCTAATTTTTTTCCTAAACTAATTTTGTCCACTTTTTTGTAGCATATAAATTGCCCTTGAAATTCAGCATGAAAGCAGACACTCTGAGGCATTAACATCATTAACTTCCCCCTCAACCTACAAATGTGCCTATGTGTTCACAAATTCTATTCCTTTGCCTCTGTATTAGAGAAAGTCTTCATTCTCTTATCCAAATCCTTCTCTTCTCCCTAGGATCTTGGCCACACCCAACACTGCTGCTTAATCTCTCTGCATTTTCTGTCTCTTTCTCTCAGTGGATTCTAAAGTTTCAGCCTCTGAAACTGCTAAAGGCTTTTTCATGCTACAAATATTTCCAATAAAATTCTGTTCTTTTAACAGTTGCATTCCCAGGGTTTTATACTTTCCTAACCAAGCTTTTACAGTGTGTGTGTGTGTGTGTGTGTGTGTGTGTGTGTGTATTTTTAATCTCCTTTTCCTGACCTTTAATTCACACACTTGACCCCTGCCTTCTGGATTCTTTACCCACATCAACACCACAACAACTCTTCGTGGGGTCACCACTGACCACCTGCTTGGAAAAGTGTTGATCCTTTTCCTTTTTAATCATTGACCTCTGGCTGACATTTATTGCTGTTGATGGCTCTCTGTCCTTCTGTTCCCTTGGTGTCTACTACCCTTCTTTTTTGTCGGTCTTCTCTGCCTTTCTGACCACTCTTTGTTCTTCCACTGAATTGTCTCCTTAAGTTCGTAGAATGTACTGCTCCCCATTGCTCAGTTATGAGCCTTTTTATTTCTCTTCTTAATCTATACTTTCTTGAGTATTTTATCCAGTTATGTATAGTTTTAATTACCACACTATATTCCTAACCACAGATTGCCTATTTTTAGCCTTAATCTCTCATCCAATATTCAGAAATTTGCACCTTCTGTCTAAAAAATATATCCATTTATACACCCTTATAGTACATTAATCCACTCTTTCAAATTATTTTTCTCCTTTCCCAGTTCCTCTATTTTTACTCTTTTGTATACCCTATTCTAGGTACTGGAATCTTCATAGTGGCAAAATGGAATCTTTCCTCCTCTTCTTGTTCCCCAAATTCAATACTGAACCTCTCACCAACTCCTGAAAGCTCTGCTTCTCTATATTTTTTAGCATAGGCTCCACTGCCTTAGTTCATAGTCATGCCTCTTATCAATCTTTCAATCTGTTCGTCCTCACCAAAATTTTAATAATGTTCCCACTCCTACTAAATACATCGATTAAGAAATAAATGGATGTAAAGAAATGGTCATACTATTCAATTAAGAATCCTTAGCCAGTGATTCATATATGTGATTCTGTAACTCTATTATCACACACCAATATACATTGATATACTCTGACCTGAAAAAGCAAGGTAGACCACTGAAACCAAGATAGACCTGACTGGGTATCATCACCTTGATTCAGGCTCTTTATTTATGTCACAGAAGCAGCAGAGTACCACATTCTTTTAGTGGATGCCCTATGTATGCAGAAGACCAGTTCAAGCCAGCCTAGTCCTTAGATGAGCACTAACCAACAAGCCAAGAGATCTCCAGCCAATTACCAACCATAAGAGACTTTGCTTTCCTAGAGTGAGAGAAAGGGAGAATTTGTAGTCCCCTGAACCTAATAGTTCCATGCCCAGCCTCTCTGCTAGACTGGGTTAAATGCTTAGTAGTAAAACTTTTCCATTTGGTGTTTCATCATTATCATGATACAGATTTTTCCCCCTTTTTAACAACATTAAAAACTAAACTCTGTAGCAAGGCATTCCTGTCCTTTTTCTCTCTTCAGCTTTATGTCCTACAGTTACCTTTTACCACAACATTTCCAAACTTTTTCTCCTTTCAAAGAGTAGTACTAAATACTTCCACTAAATTACTTCCCACTGTGACCATGCACAGACCTTTTATTTCCTGGTTCCTACCCATTCTTCAAAACCTAATACAAGTATCTTTGCTTCTCTGAAGCCTCTTTCTGTTCCCAAGAAGTGCAAACCACTACATATTCTGTCCCACCACTTTCTCTTACATAAACATTTGTTACTTAGCTCCTTGCTTTATAATATCATTTACTCATGTATAAGCCTGCTGGTCTATGAGATTGTGAAATCTTTCAAAGCAGGGTACATTTCTTACATAACCGTGAATCCCCAGTCCTAGCACATGTTGCCTATTCAATAAATGTTTAACAATCTTAAATAATAGGATACAACCAGTGAAGACGTGTTAGGGAAGAACATTTTTTTTGACAAGGAATTACCTCCTTTAAAAAAAAAATTAATGTTTATTTATTTTTGAGAGAGAGAGAGAGAGAGAGAGAGTGAGCGAGCGAACGTGAGTAGAGGAGGGGCAGCGAGAGAGAGGGAGACACAGAATCTGAAGCAGGCTCCAGGCTCTGAGCTGTCAGCACAGAGCCTGACACGCGGCTCAAACTCAGGAACAGCGAGATCAGAAATTTGATCATGACCTGATCAGATCATGACCTGAGCTGAAGTCGGACACTTAACTGACTGAGCCACCCAGGCACCCTAGGGAAGAACATTTTTTACTAGATTAAAACATATACAGGCTTGGAGAAAACATGGTGTCACTAACGTTAATATTTCCTCTTTAATTTTCTATCAGCATGTCCTAGCACATCTATTATTTAATCATAAACAGGTTTATCATTTTCATTAAATTTGATGTAATACAACCACAAAATTTGTACTTAAATGGAAATGGAGGATCTTTCTGAACATAAATCAACCTCATGATATTTTAGTGGTTACTCAACATCAGCCTAAGAGGAATTTCTTAGGCTGTCTCCCATTTTCTTCACTGTCTCTCTAGCTTCCTCTCTTCCTCATATATCCTTTTAATACCTCTTAGTCCTCCATTTTATTCCATGTTACTCTTCCTAATAGTAGCTTATTAGACGACTTCCTCAAAGACTGCATCTCGAAACTATCAGCTTTCTAACACTCAGACCAATCGAAATTATTCTTGTGTTTGCCTCAGTGGTTCCTCGTGACTGATTTGAAAATTCCAAATTCCTTCCTATCCATCTTCCCCTCCGTGTTTTCCTCCCTTTGTAAGTCCAGTTTCTTCAGCACTCTGACTCGTTTGTCATCTTTCAGACCATTTTGTTGTAGTTCCTCACTTCCATGCTTCTAGCACACACACTATTGCCTCTGTCTGCAATGCCCTTTGTGTAATAAGTGGAGTTTGGTGTAGTGGGATAGAGGTTGAGAAACAACGGCTTTTGAGAAAGATTCCTGAGTTCAAACTCTGTCATTTAACAGATCAGCTGTGAGCTTCAGCAGATTTATTCATTTCTTTGAGTCTCAGTTTCTTTATCAAGAAAATTATGATTATATTGTGTAAGTTAATGATAAATTATGTAAAGCATGTGCCATCTAGAAGACACTAATGACTGGTAGGTGCTAACTAGCATCACGCTGCTCATGGGTTCCTTATTTTCGTCCACATTGATCTTCCCTTCTAGTACCCACTGCCATTTTCCCACTTATCTTCAATTAATTACTGCAATTTCTTATTACATTTGTATTTGCTCTTTTGCATTGATGGAAGATACTTGCCTTATTCACTTTTTGCATTTCCTGACTTTATTAAGAAACTCATTAAATATCTCAATGATATCTAATGAAATGAAGAAAATTTGTCTTATCAAAATATTCCATTCCAAATTACAGAAAACATGGTGAGATACAAAATAACAGAACACATACCATTTGGATATATACCAAAAATGTAAACATAATTTATCATTTTTAATTTATCAACATTTCATTGTTTAAATGGAGAGTACACATTTAAACTATCTGAGAAGCTGTTGGGATTATTGTGTTGGTGACAGCAGTTAAGTCTCATTCAGGTCAATGCACTCTCACATTCAAGAGAATGTACTTCTGAATTAGGTGAAATTGCTAATGGAAAAGACATTATTTCAAGACCATTTTCTCAGCACAAAGCTGAAATCAGATGCTCAGTTGGATCAATTATGTTCTAATTGCTCATTGCCCTTTGAATGCATGAACAATAATTTGTTTTCAATGAAAATCACACAGGGTTAGTTAAATGGAAAGAGGGCCCAATATACAGAGGCAAAAACACTATATGCTGTAATTTAATAATAAACATATTTACTTACCTATTTATAAAATTCAGTGTTTTCCATAGCTACCCAGATTTTCTGGAATAAAGAAAGGCATTGCTGACTCAAAAACTAAAAGAATAAGTTATAGAAAAAATATCTGTTAATATTTTCACAATATCTTTTGTGGTAGGGACAAAGGTATATTTGCCAAAAATTCTAGCGGTAGTCACATTTTTTGTTCCCATTTGTTCATTTCACTTCCACTTATCAATAAAATTCTATTTATGATAAAACTCCCCCTGCCTTCTAAAATGGGAATATTAATAACTTTGGTTACACCTGGTTTTTTTAAATCAGGAAAAAATAAAAAACAAATGAAGATTTATATAATAGTTGATGAAAATGGTTAATTTTATCACCAAGGTATAATTTTTTCTAATGTTTACTTATTTTTGAGAGAGAGAGAGTATGAGCTGGGGAGGGGCAGAGAGAGAGGGAGACACAGAATCTGAAGCAGGCTTCAAGCTCTGAGCTGTCAGCACAGAGCCTGACGTGGGGCTGGAACTCATGAACCCTGAGATCATGACCTGAGCTGAAATTGGACGCTTAACCAACTGAGCTACCCGGGTACCCCAAGGGATAAACATTTTTAATGTACTCTTATACAAACCTGCTTTGTCACTGATACGTTATGAGCATCTTCACATGTCAGTATACCTTTCTAACCAAAATATATGTCCTATTTAATAAGATTCACTGGTTGTATGGTTTTGGGGTTTTTTGTTGTTGTTTGTTTGTTTGTTTTTGGACCTACTACTACCTACCGATATCCATTCATTTAGGTTTAGGTTTATTTGGCCTTTTGCTCTTTTATTTTTATTCCAACACTGTACTAATATAAATAATCCTAAATAATCCTATTGCTACAATGAAATTCTTTATATATATATATTATATATTATGATATATATATATTTCTTTATATATATATTATAATATATAATATATATATATATATATTTCTCTGCACACCTGTCTAATTGCCTCCACATAGCAAATTTGTAAAACTAGAGTTGTTTAAACGGATCACTCTACAGAACATTTGTATCTTCGGTATATGCTATACTGTATAAGACAATGGCTGTGTATCTACAACCTTTTTAACAAAGAATATTCTCAATCACTTAAATTGTAATCACTAATTTAAGAAGTGAAAAATGATATCATATTTTAATGCTAATTATATGACCATCTTTAATTGTTTGAAAATCTTCTTCATGCATCTATGAAATCTGATTATGGTATTTTACTCATTTTCTTGTTAAATTCTACATCTTTTTCTCTTTCATATTCTATCTTTTGTACTATCCAGGCCTAGAAAGATCTTTCTAAATCCATCAGTATGATTACAATTTCTTATTTTTTCCATAATTATTTGCATACCTGGGCTCTCTAATTCTTCATAATTCAAATGTATAATGCATCTACTTAGAAAAATAGGAATTTCATCTAGATTTTCAAATTTATTAAGTATATATGGAATTCGGGGGGACTGTTTATGTATTTTTGAATTATTTCTACAAATTTAGAACATTTTTTGAGAAACAAACTATTGATATTTGACCCAAGAGTTTGAATTGTTTTTACACTACAGCATAACCTAGCCTATACTGACAGGTACATATATGGGTAGCGGAGAAAAACTCCCAGAATAGATGGTATTGGCTTAAGAGACAGAAAGGAAGCAGTGAAAAACGTTATTAGAGACTGAAAGAATGATAATCCATGTTATCTATTTTTTAATGTTTATTTATTTTGAGAGAGAGAGAGAGGGAGAACTGGGCAGAGGCAGAGAAATAGGGAGAGAGGGAATCCCAAGCAGGCTCCATGCTGTCAGTGCAGAGCTGGAGGCAGGGCTCAGTCTCACAAACTGTGAGATCATGACCTGAGCTGAGATCGAGTCAGAAGCTTAACCAACTGAGCCACTCAGGAACCCCTCCATGTTATCTCATGGTAAAGTAGTAAAACTATGGTTTGGAATAACTTGAAAGGAAGTACTTATAAACATTAGGCCTAAGATAAGAGTATAGGAAAGGAAAAAGAATTTTAATAGCATGTGGTGATTGTTGCTGCTTGTAGTTGATAAGCTATTAAATGAGTAAGATGAACTTTAAAAAGCAAGGGTCACTTTGCAAAAAAAAAAAAAAGAACAGACAAGATTGACAAATAGCTTGACTTTGTAGAGTTTGAAGAGGTAACTAACTTCAGAATTCCAAATGACAAAAGCTGATAAAAACCCAAACCTTGTAGGGGTGCCTGTGTGGCTCAGTCTGTGGGGCTTTCAACTCATGATTTCTGCTCAGGTCATGATCTCAGGGTTGTGAGATAGAGCCCCGCATTGTGCTCCGCTCTGGATATGGTACCTGCTTAAGATTCTCTCTCTCCCTCTCCTTCTGCCCCTCCTTCACTAGTGTACATGCACTCTCTTTCTCTTTATCTCTCTCAAAAACAAAACAAAACAAAACAAAAACAAAAACAAAAAACCAACCTGGTAGAAGGGATCCAATGTAGTATATGGGCTTTATACCTAATGTTATAACCTCTGAATGGATTAAAATCTTTCAACTAGACAAAATAGCTCGAGAAAAGAGTGACTAAATGTGGTTTTTCCACCAAAACCCAAATAACTGCATTGAAAACTAGAAAGAAATACAGGTTAAAAAAATCTATATTAAACACATGCGCACGTGAAATGTGTGTCTATAAAAGAATTGTTGGTGTGTCTCTGGGTACATGGAGATTACAGAACTCCCCTGAGAGATTTATACTGCTAAAAATATTGCCAGGATGGGTTAAAAGATAGTATAATTGTCTAAGAAGAATTGTTTATTCATATCATTGAAAGAATGGCCCCAGCGTGGCTCCTGTTCATATCCCAGAACGAGCCACAAAGACCAATGTGGGAGGATACAAACATCTGAGCTTTATTCATGAGCTCCTTGCTTGCAGGGCTCGCCTACAATCTCAGCACACTGCTGAAGGAAAATCAGGGTCTGATAAGCAAAAAGATGAGGTGAGAGATGTGGAAAGCTAAGGACAGCTAACTACTATAGAGATCCAGAGCATGTAAGTAATTCAAAGCATTCTTTAAAGGTAGAGCAAAGTCATCAGGAACTCTGTCTAACCCAAGTACTTTTCTCTTGGGGCACACTGATTAAAATTCTTCTGCATTTCTTTTATGAGGTCTTTATTATGATTATTACCCTTGCTATAACCTTTAACTGTTTTTAATTGTCCTGTTTTGGCTTAAACTTACCTGTCCATCTTATCTCTCCATCTATCTATCTATGTATCTAGATATAGATATAGTTATAGATAAATATGTAGATATAGATATAGATTTTTTTAACCACAAACTTTAAAAAATGCTTTCTATGTAGTGTAATGGATTAGGCTTGTTGCTATGGTGATGACTGAATATAAATATCATTTGAAATAATATCTGCGTAAATCACTGGTGGGCACTAATGGCACCAAAAAAACCCCAAAAAAACAAAAACAAAAAACAAACAAACAAACAAACAAAAACAAAGGCGTGATGAATAGCTTGCTGTAAGTTGGTAATGAAACTGAAGGACTCGGATTAGGTTAAGATAAAAAGTATTAACTGTTCTCACTAAAAAGAGATATCTTAGGCTGCTTTATAAGAAAATGTACTTTCCAGTCTGTGGTATCAAGGGAGTTACAGGAAATCAGGATCAGTGGACCAAAGAGAAGACCTTGCTTCTTTCACGCTAATTAAGAAAATGTTAAATAACATACATAATATCATCTTCCACATGATCAATTGTTCAATTTATCACTGTATTCCAGTAGAAAATGATAGCTAAAAACATCAAGATATTGGGAAAGAGAGAAAGAAGACAAAAAAAAAAAACCCATGAGAACATTGAAATCATTCTCATATTTTAGGAAAGCTTGGGCTGCACATTAAAAATTCAAGGTCAGTTAAAAGACATGCTCTAATAAAGTCAAGGATAAAACTGAATTAGAACAATTCTTAACTTTTAACAGTTAAAGATGAGTAAATGAGGAAAGAAACTAAACCTAACAGTTGGCATTTCCTTTAATATTTTGTTCTCTGGGCTTAAAATAGAGGTTTTTAACCAATCATTACTATTACACTTTATGTTTTGAAGAGAATTTCATCTTTCTTTTTCATAGTTTTCAAGAGCAAGTACAAATATATTCTATTATCCTTGGCTGCAAAAATCCAACGTGTGAAACTGACACACTATTACCACCTGGGGCAGTCTATTCTAATAATCAGGGAAGTACCTAGAAGATAATAAACAATGTAGTGAAAGCTCATACAGTGGACAGCAAATATCAGAGAAATTCATGATGCTACTGTTCACATTCACTTTTTACAAACATAGTCAATATTTGCCAATCAAGAGAACTAATCAAAAAGCACTTTGTATATAAGACAGTACCAGGTGCCACAGCAGGAAGTAGAAAATAAATAAGTAAAAGCCAGTGTGCCTTGCCCTTTATGAGTTTCTAATCTAGTAGACAAGATAAACTTCACGCGGGAAGGACTTGCAAGGCGCCTTCCCAGGTAGGGAAGAGAGACAGAAAAGATTGTTGTCCTACTCAAGTCAGGAACAACTAGCTGGAAAAGCTGTTTGTTTTTTTTTTTCCAGTCTTTCTTTTGCATTGTGTTGTTTTGTTTTTAATGAGAACATAGGACATGTATCATCTCAGAAGAGGAAAGGGAGGTTTTCTTTGTGTAGTTGCTTTCACCATTAATCAGTGCTCCTCCCTCATTATCTATCAATCATCTATTTATTTAGTTTACTATTTCAGCTTCCCCAAACTCAATCTTGCAGCCTAGCTTTCCTGCCCCTGCACAATGCAAAGGAGATAAAAAGATCTTGTCTGTTTCAGTGGTGGAAAAGTTATTTCAAGCTAAAGTACAGTGGTTTGGGAACAAAGACACAGGGTCTTTGTGTAATCTTGAGAAAGTATTTCCTTCGTCATGGTTTGGTTTCCTCAATTTTACATTTAAACGTTGTAAAAGATTAACTTCAAAGTTATTTTTGTCCCATTTTAGTTCTTCAATGAATGTTTATTGATGACCAGCTAAGGGCTGTGGGCAGTGTTTCAGGTTCTGGGGATGCTAAATGAGCAAGAGTCTGAATGGCATGCTCACGTCATTCATAGTCTTATGTGGGGGCACAAACAAAAAGAAATGTTTAGTGCTGTCATGAGACAAAACGCCATGGTGAGTGCTTCACCTAGGGTACTCAGAGAAAGCCTCTCTGAGGACATAACATTTGAGTTGAAGCCTGAATGGAAATAAAAGATTCAGCTGCACATTAGATTATTATTTGAGCAGTCTTCTGTCTCATCTGCAAGCACTCAAATTCATTTCCCAAACCCCTGACCCTTTCATCTAGACAAAGTCACTGAGCTTACCAGTGAGAAGTTTTTTTTTTCTTTGCAGTTATTCCATTATTATTCTTTGCACACAGGGTTATGATTGCAACTCATTGTCTATTGGACAGACTTCATAATGCAGAGGGAACAATAAAATTATGACTTTGTGACAGATCTACTTTACTGCCAAGGTATGTTGTAGCTCTCCATTAATTTCATTGTTTCTCTTCTGTCTGTCATTTTGTAGGAAGCAAACAAAACTGATGCTTTCAATGACAAGCAGACACAATGAGAAGACACCAATGTAAAAACAAAAGCAAAAGGCTTCTCAAAATTTCTTCAGATCCTGGCAGTTCAAACTGCAAAAATATTTAAGGATTTGCTTGCCACTCATTACCAAATGAAGGGTATAGGGATATTAATCATAATTTCACTTTGTTTTTAGAATCTTCTAAAATCTGTCCCTCTGGTCATTTTTCTTGTAATATGCAACCTAAAAACAGGAGAGAATGTGCTCATAAACACACATCTCTGACTGAATAAATGAGAAAATTGTACATGAAGGAAATCATGTGTATCATTTTTTGGGGTTTTTTTTGTCTGTGATAACTACATGGGACGTTTCAAGGTCATGGGATCAAATAATTACATTGTAGTGATTATTAAATAGCTCTAACAAGACAAAATTTTGGCTCCCATGCGGTATGGGTTATACCTTACAATGACCAACCTTATATGCTCTCAGGATGTCCTAACCCAGAAGGAAAACAGAAAAGCTCAAACTAAGTAAAAAATAATAATAATAATAATAATAATTAAAAGAAGTAAAACAGGAAAGGGAAAAGAAGTAACACACTGAAGATGAAAGAAAAAAAACACATTTGAAAATTCTCTGAAGCATCTAAAAGAGAAATAAAATCCTGACAATGGAGAAAGAAAGGGAACACGCGATGGTTGAAGACTGTATAATCAAAATGGGAAGGAAGATTCATTAATGTACATATACAATGCTGAGTGAAACCTGTATTATTAAATATTTACTATGCGCCACATAATGTGCCGAGAACATCCAAATGCGTACTTATTCAACTTACAACCCTTTGAACTATGAATTACAAGAGCATCTCAGAAAATTCAGGTGACTTTCTCAAGTACCCATAGGTGGCAAGGAATAAAAGCAAGATATGAGGGCATGCTCTGCGTCTCTAGAGTTCATGTTCTTCCTGCTAAACCCTGCTGTCTACCAGTGAAAGATTCCATATGTCTGGGACAACTCAAGCCCATTTGATTTTGTTGCCATTTTTAGCCACAATTACTAAGCTCCAACAGTGGCCTCCAGGGACACAGTGATGAATTTGACTGCACTGTCATTAGCCCTCCTAGAGCTCATGTCTAGCACTTCCACTTAGAGGTCCACCTCCAAGATAACTTCAGAAGGGTGGTAGCAGGGTCATGGTGGGGGAGTAACTGATGCATTAAGCTAATGCAGCGTGTTATCTGAGCAGACTATTTAATGAGAAACAGACCAGAGTTTGGAGTTCTAATCTAATTGAGAAGATTATTTTCGGGGACTCACTTATGCTGAACATACAAGTGGAGTTGTGTGTGTGTCTGTGTGTGTATACATACACACACAGACACACACACACACACACATGTTTAAATTACAAAAATGAGTTTTAGCACTTTTACATCCTTTCTAGGATAAAAATAAGTCATTTGGAGAGAAATTTAAATAAAAATAAACCGATCTTACAATAGGGAAAGCAAATGGTGTTGGCTGTTCCTTTAAATATGCAACAATCTGGAGATCTGATTAAATACAGAAGGAATACTCTAATACATTATTTAGATTAAAAATGTGTGAGAAAGAAAAAGAAACAAATTGTATTTGTGAACAAGGCTATAAAGAAGCACTGTATCTTCATTTAACTATTGCTTACTTAAAAAAGTACCTTTCTCTTTAAGTACAAATGCTTTCAATTCAACTCTCATTTTCTTAACTCCACATAAATCTATTTTCATTTACTCTTTTATTTACGACATATCCCATTTAAATACTTTCACATGGAAGAAGTAATTTCAGGAAGAAAATGTAACAGTAACTAAAGATGTCATGGGGCACCCGGGTAGCTCAGTCGGTTAAGCATTTGACTCTTGATGTTCGGTTCAAGTCACGATCAAACCATTGTGGGTTGAAGCTCTGCTCTGGGTGCGGAACCTGCTCGGGATTCTGGCTCTCCTTCTCGCTCTCTGCCCCTCCCTCGCTTGCGTGAGCCCACGTGCGTGTGCTCGCTGTCTCTCAAAATAAATAAATAAAAAGCTCAAAAAACGTCTTACAGGTCAGAATGTGGAATTGCTGGTTTTACATGATACATGATAAATAATAATATGTAGAAAAAACTGTGTAAAGCACAAGACTTTGAGGCATGACAGGAATTAAAATAAACTATTCACGATATAATAGTAGTTCCCGGTAATTATACTATTAATAATTAGGCAAAATACTTGGCAGGAGCAATAAAATAGATTAAGTAAAATAAATGACATCATTCATTTTGGGTTACACAATCCTGCCGTGTAGTGGTACAGGCTTATGGTGTAATCAAATGCAGCAGTGAATTGATTCATCATTCAGTTTCCCAGGGAATCTCAACTTTGTTTTGTTTTCTAATAAAGGAATGTTAAATTTCACTTAAACAGTGCTCCAGGGGTGAATACGTTATGTTTTAGGTACTAGGGAATTAAGCTTTCCTATATATTATCATCCTATTTGAACAAATTGAGTTTCTTACCCATATATGAGCTCCACCACAAGGTGAAACTCGAATGGTGGCATTGAAGACTGTAACTGGCAAAATACTGAGTTTCATGGAGATCTTGGCCATGACTGATGGACCTACACTAAGGTCTACACTGAACTTCCACACCAGTCAGATGAAGTTTCTACCACACAGAGCTACCAACAAACCATTAATTTTACAACAACCTGCGAATGGTTTCTAAAGAGTGTATTAAATAAAACAAATGATATTGAAAACAATAAGAGATCTCTGGAATACATTCCACTTTAAGTTTACAGCAATAGCTTGACTTATACTTAATTATTCTTCCAGAGCTGAGTCGTTAAACCTAGCTATATATAAAACTGATGGGCTGGTTACTGTTACAAATGTCCTCAGTTTCATGAAGAATAACAATTCAGTAAAAACTGTTAATTTTAATTTGCCATCTCTGTGTTGCTTGAGAGGGAGATAAAGTTATAAAACATTTTGTGGACTAGGACATTATACTTACTTGGGAGATATATATATGTGTATATATGTATATATATATGTGTGTGT